>NC_057804.1:272250616-272482648 GCF_018294505.1 Triticum aestivum | reverse complement strand
CAACAACAACAACAACAACAACAACAACAACAACAACAACAACAACAAAAGGAAGGAAACAATACATCTAGACTCTAATCTTGTCGTCCAAGCATGGAGGAGTCCCATCCAGACACGAAGGACAGTCTTTTGCTTGATTTCACAGCCCACGCAGCTCGGCCCATATTTCAAGGCCGGACACTCAAGGACCCCCGAATCTAGGACTCCCTCAGTAGCCCCCAAACTTGCCTTCAATGACTATATATTATGCAGACTTGAGTCTTCGGCTTTGCAAGTCGGGTTCTTCAACATACTCTGGATTGATGATAGTCCGACCTCGGCTTCTGCGTCCAGTCTTTATGACTCATTCCAGTCGTCGCCTCGGTTTCCAGGCGTATGAGCGAATGCGAATGGTCCACTACCCTTTTACATTTTAACACTTTAACAGGCACATGCGGCGTTATATAACAAGGTTAGATCCCCAAACGCCATCCCACATCGCCCACAGGGCAACAGAGCAAGCTACAAAAAAAGCTCAAACCATGACTAGTGCCCCTGGCTCCTCCTCGCGTCCTCATGGCCCTCAAGAGGGGTGATGTCTGCTAGAACTACGTCGGTATATCCCCAAAGAGGAAGGGATAATGCAGTATAGTGACAGTAGGTATTTCCCTCAGTGATGAGACCAAGGTTATCAAACCAGTAGGAGAACCTCCTCACACCACGTAAATAGCACCTGCACACAAATAACAAATACTCGCAAACCGACGTGTTAAAGGGGTTGTCAATCCCATTCGGGTACGGTGCCTCAAGATAGGAAAATAATGTGAGGTAAAAGTGGTAGATAGGATAAATAGATCGCAGAAAAAATAAATTGCAGCAAGGTATTTTTGTATTTTTGGTTTAATGGATCTGAAAATAAATGCAAAGTTATATAGATCGCAAAGGCAAATATGATGAAAAGAGCTGGGGGCCGTAGGTTTCACTAGTGGCTTCTCTCGAGAAAAATAGCAAATGGTGGGAAAACAATTACTGTTGGGCAATTGATAGAACTTAGAATAATCATGATGATATCCAGGCAGTGATGATTATATAGGCATCACATCCAAGAGTAGTAGACCGACTCCTGCCTGCATCTATTACTATTAGTCCACACATCGACCGCTATCCAGCATGCATCTGGTGTATTAAGTTCATGGAGAAACGGAGTAATGCAATAAGAACGATGACATGATGTAGACAAGATCTATTTATGTAGAAATAGATCCCATCTTATTATCTTTAATAGCTACGATACATATGTGTTGTTTCCCTTTCTGTCACTGGGATCAAGCACCGTAAGATAGAACCCATCACAAAGCACCTCTTCCCATTGCAAGATAAATAGATCAAGTTAGCCAAAAAAGCAAATATCGCAGAATAAATAGGAGGCTATAACCAATCATGCATATAAGAGATCAAAGAAGACTCAAATAACTTTCATGGATAAAAACATAAATCTGATCATAAACTCAAAGTTCATCGGATCCCAACAAACACACTGCAAAAAGACTTACATCATATGGATCTCCAAGAGACCATTGTATTGATAATCAAGAGAGATTGAGAGAGAGAGAGAGAGAGAAAGCCATCTAGCTGCTAACTACGGACCCGTAGGTCTACAAAGCTCATGCATCGTTGGAGAGGCACCAATGAAAGTGGTGAACCCCTCCGTGATGGTTTCTAGATTGGATCTGGTGGTTCTGGACTCTCTTGCAGCTGGAATTGATTTTCGTCAACTCCCCTAGGGTTTCTGGAATATTGGGGTATTTATAGAGCAAAGAGGTGGTTCAGGGGCACCCGAGGTGGCCACAACCAACCTGGGCACGCCTGTGCCTCCAGGCGCGCCTGGTGGGTGCTGCCCTCCTCGGAGCACCCCCTAGGTGCTTTCCTGGCCTATCTTCTGGCCCAAAACAATCCTCAAGAAGTTTCGCTGCATTTGGACTCCATTTGATATTGATTTCCTACAATGTAAAAAACATGCAGAAAACAACAACTGGCACTGGGCACTATGTCAATAGGTTAGTACCAAAAAATGATATAAAATGACTATAAAATGATTGTAAAACATCCATGAATGATAATATAACATCATGGAATAGTAAAAAATTATTGATACGTTGGAGGCGTATCAACATCCCCAAGCTTAATTCATGCTCGTCCTCAAGTAGGTAAATGATAAATACGAAATTTTTGATGTGGAATGCTTCCTAACATGTTCATCACATTTCTTTTCTTTATAGCATGGATATTCGGACTTTTATATGATTCAAAGCAATAGCCTAGTTTTGACATGAAGACTTTAATACTCAAGCATATCAACAAGCAACCATGTCTTTCAAAATATCAACACTAAAGCAAGTTATGCCTAGCCCATTATGCTCAATCATTGATCCATTCATGAAACACACTCAAATATTAGCTACACCCAATGCTCAAATACGATCATAGTGCCCCCTTAGTTGGTCCTTTATAAGGGAAGATGGAGACTCAAATTAAAAATAAAAATTGCATAAGTAAAAGAAAGGCACTTCGCAGAGGGAAGTAGAGATTTGTAGAGGTGCCAGAGCTCAAAGCTCAAATTGAGAGATAAAAATATTTTTGAGAGGCATACTTTTCCCACCAACGAAAACGACTTAGAGCTCCCAACACTTTGCATGCTAGATACATCATAGGCAGTTCCCAAACAGAAAATAGAGTTTATTCCTTTTTCCACCATTACATTCACTTTACATGGCCAACCATATCCACGGGTGCCTTCCATACCAACAATTTCCAACAAATTTATTATTTGACAGCATAAAGTAAATTCATTTTTCGTTCGGGACTAGGCATCCCTAATACCTTTGCCATACTCTTGTGCAATGACAAGTGAATAAACACTTATCGTGAGAATAACACATCTAGCATGGAAAATATTGGCCACCCTTCACCGCCTTGCGAGCGATAGAGCACACAAAAGAGAAATTTATTTTGAAAATTAGATATGGCACATGCAAATTGGCTTAGAACGACATGGAAATACCGCATATAAGTAGGTATAGTGGACTCATAAGGCAAAACTGGTTTAAAGGGTTTTGGATGCACAAGTAGTGATCATACTTAGTGCAAAATGAAGGCTAGCAAAAAGATTGAGAAGCGACCAACCAAAAAGCGAAACATCTCGTACCCAAGCATTAAGCATAAGTAACACCAAATAATGCACCATAAGTAGGATATAAATTTCATTGCATAACTATTGACTTTCGTGCTTGCATAGGGAATCACAAACCTTAACATCAATATTCTTACTAACGCACAATTACTCATCAACATGACTCACATATCATATCGTCATATCTCAAAACCATTACTAAGAATCAAGTTTATTTTATCCAATAATCTTCATGAAAGTTTTTATTATATCCTCCTTGGATATCTATCACTTTGGGACTATTTTTATATGTTGCTTTTGATAAGCTCAAACAAATATAAGTGAAGATCACGAGCATAATATTTCTTTCTCTCAAAATAATCTAAGTGAAGCAAGAGAGAATTTCTTAAAAAATTTACTAACTCCCAAATAAATCTATGCAAAGCATGGGAGAATTTCTTCAAAAATAACAAAGCACACCGTGCTCAAAAAGATATAAGTGAAGCACTAGAGCAAATCCATGGCACTAAAAATTCAAGTGAAGCATAGGAGCAAGCATAGCATAATTTTTGGATCTCTCAAAAAGGGTGTGTTCAGGAAGGGTTCAACACTTAAAACACGAAGCAGAACAAGCAAAGACTCATATCATACAAGACGCTCCAAGCAAAACTCATACTATGTGACGAATAAAAATATAGCTTCAAGTGAAATACTGATGGTTGTTAGAAGAAAGTGCGGATGCCACTAGGGGAATCCCCAAGCTTAGTTTCTTGCTACTTCTTTGAATATTATCTTGGGGTGCCTCGGTCATCCCCAAGCTTATCCTTTTGCTAATCCTTATTCCTTCATCCATCGTAAGATCACCCAACACATGAAAACTTCAATCACACAAAATTCAAAAAAACCTGCGTGAGATCCGTTAGTATAAGAAAGCAAACCCCTACTATAAGTACTGTTGAAAACCTATTCATATTTTGTTTTTATTATATCTACTGTATTTCCACTTTTCTATGGCAAAAACTCAATAAAGAAAACCATAGAATCATCAAAACAAGTACACAATGCAAAGCAAACAGAATCTGTCGAAAATGGAACAGTCTATAGAAATCTGAATATTTCGAATACTTATGTAAGTCCAAAAATTCCGAGCAATTTGTCTATTAATCTTCTGCAAAAAGAATCAACTCAAAAGCACTCTTGTGTTAAAAAAGAAAAATAATCTCGTGAGCGCAAAAGTTTCTATTTTTCAGCAAGATCAAATCAACATTCACCCAAATCATCCCAAAGGCCCTGCTTGGCACAAACACTTACTAAAACACAAAAAAATAATCATATCAGTAGCATAATTGTGCTAACACACATGAATAGAAAGCAAAAAGCAAAAATAAATTTTATTCATTGGGTTGCCTCTCAACAAGCGCTATCGTTTTACGCCCCTAGCTAGGCATAACGCGTAGGGTCTAAGTTTTGTCATCTTTGGTTCATGATCCATAAGATGCCCTCATGATTGATTCATATGGTGGCCTAATTCTTGTTCTAGGGAAGTGTTCCATTCCCTTCCTTAGTGGAAATTGAAATTTAATATTGCCTTCTTTCATATCAATCACGACACCAATAGTATGCAAAATCGGTCTACCAAGAATAATTGGACAAGACGGATTGCAATCAATATCAAGAACAATAAAATCTATGGCACATAATTCCTATCTGCAAGAATAAGAACGCCATTAATTCTTCCCATAGGCTTTATAATAGTAGAATCCGCCTGTTGGGGAAACGACACCTATGGGATCTCGGGGACCCCTTCTATGGTTGGAGGGGAGAGAGCTGCATGAAGAGCAGGTCTGGATGTCAGTGCGAGGCATTTTTCCCAGGTTCAGGCTGCAATGATGCGTAAAACCCTAGTCCTGTTTTAGTGTATATTTTGTGTTCTTGAGTTCTTGAAATAGCTGCGGTGCATGCCCAGTCCAAAAAGTCTGAATCCTTCTCCAGTATGCCTAGGGCCTCCTTTTATACGTTCAAAGGGGTAGCCACAATGGCACACAGGAGGTGGAAAATATCCACAGGGCTCAAGCTTATCGCTTACATTGTAGGAAAACACATTGTTACTGGAGTCGTCCCGTCCGTTGCCATCTCTCCTTGCATTGACACGCGTACAGGCTGATAAGGCATGCAACACCAGGCTGGATGGCTAGCTGCTGTGTTGGCGCAGTGGTAGAGCCTCCACGAAGATCTGCAGGCCGCCACACAAGCGTCTGCCTAGTTGGAAAGCTGGCCGTCGCGCTGGAACGGGCGCGATGTGGGGAAAACCTCATTGGGTGCGGGCCTGGTTGTGGACCTACAATTGTCCCCGACAAGGTTTGTCACGGGCCTCACAGTCGTCCTCGCAAGGGGCTTGCCGGGGGTCTTTGTCTTCTGGTCCCATGTGGACCTTCAGGCTATCAATCTTCACAAATATCTGCATGCCACAATGCACGTACCCCGGAGCCTTGGCCTTGACGATGTCGATGATGTTAGAGCCGTTAGCCACAAGGTTGATAGCCTTGTTGGTGCTTCATGGGTTGCCCGGGTAAGGATGTTGCCGGGAGAGGTCTAGCTAGTCTTTTGCTCTCTGTTCACTGTATTGAATGTTGCCTTGGTAGTCTTGTGTTTTGCCTTCTTCTGCCCTGCCAAGCCTTGCCACATATGTGGCTACGGCTGCCCGTGCACAAGTTATGGGTGCAGAAGGGCCCATAATTTTGAACACCAACAGGAGCCCCCGGGCCTGGGCCACCCACAAGTGTGAAGCATTGTTGGGCTAGGCCCAGAACCGTGCGCGGGCACGCGTGGCAGGGATTAACTTCCGCAATCTTCTTGTTAGTTGCGTTTCCCCATGATTCACATTGAGTGTGTGACGTGGGGGTCGTGCATGGAGCGATCGCAGCATGCTTGCGTCACCTCGCAGTGAATAGTAAAGAGGCAGCCCGCGCCTTCCTCATAAGAAGAGGAATTTGTAAGGGCGCTACTCATTTACAAAGTGGACTTGGTTCGTGGCCTCCATGGCGCCGCACCCCACGATCACGGGGTGGAAAACGGTCGCCCCACTTGTATTTATGGCTCTCGCTCGGTTGCCACGTGTCCTCCATGCCTTAGGAAGGGTAGGCGGCAAATGCAGAGGGCATGGGCATTAACGCCGAGGCGGGAAACCGGGCATCGCTGATTGGCGCAGCGGGTCGGTCATGATTCCCTGCGCATCAGGGGGCCGCATTGGTCGAGCGGGCAGCCACCCTTGGGTTGGGAGTCCAGGCCCCGGCCCTGCCCTTCTAGTAAATGGGGGAGGGCGGTGCCTTTCTGTATTCACCTCCTTCCTCTCCTTTTTGCTTTGTATCCTTCTTCCACTCGCCATGGTGAGAGGGCGTGCTGGTGCTTCAATGGAGGCGACGAGGGCTTCTGATCGACAATGAGTCCCCCCTCCTCCGGATTTCAAGGCGACGGAGCCCGCCGTGAGAGGGAGAGGGAGGGGGCGAGGCCGAGGTCGTCGCAGTGCTCGGGGAAGAGGAGGACGGGGCGGCGCACCAGCTACGCCTCTGTCGGCGGCCCCTCCTCCAATGGAGGGCCATGTCGGAGACCAGCCTCGCGAGTTCTTCATTAGGCTGTACAAGCTCGTGTGCGGTCATCTCCGCCTCCCTACCCTGTTTGCTCGGGTAATGGAGCATGACCCACCGCAGGACTTGAGGCTGCACATGAGGGGCTGCGGGAATGGCAACATGTGCGTCGACGTCGACTTCCCCGCCCCTCATGTCATGTATCTCCGTCATGGGTGGAAAACCTTTGCTCGCGCCCATAGCTTGTCGGAGGGGCACGTTCTCCAGTTCAAACTAATGGAGAGCTGCCTAGTCTCCGTCAAGGTCTTTGGGCACTCGGGAATCCGCTTAGGGTGTTGCGGAGAGCTCAACCAACGACGAAAGCTCCTCCTCGAGCGACAGTGATGAGGAGGACAGTGCCAGTAACGATGACAGCAGCAGGCGGGAGGATGACGACTCCGAGTCTAGCTGACCATCGGTGGCACCACCATCATCTGCAACGCCTCCTCCCCCGGCAACATGCCTTGCTGGGAGTTGTGCCCTGCTGACTCTGGCGTCGGTGGTCGATGGGCTACCCCCACCATAATCTCCATCGACGCGTTCCCCATGCCCGTCTCTGTCTTCACTTGCCATGCCTGGGGAGGAAAAGGCCGAGAACAGGGATTACAGGGCACTTATGTTTTTTCTTTTAATTTGTAGGCACTTGCCAAATCTTAAATTTCTACATAATGTAATCTCTTGAGTCCATGCTTATGTTCTGTAACATTTGTATTTGCATCAGCATGTCAATGAAAAAGATGAGCCTTGCGGGGAACCCATGCATGTATATGTACATGCAGAGGTGAAACGCTTCTTTAATGTAAATAAATGAGTTTTCCCAGCAAGCTACCTTGCCGGTGCCCTCTGCGCCTGCCGGAGAGTCACATCTGCCAGGTTACAGACAAAGGGTCCAGCCCCCAGCCAATCTCTTTTTACCAAAGGCTACTGCGACCATCCTGACTGAAACAGCGTTCGGGGCAGGGATGGGAGCACCTAAGTTTAAGAAGAGTGGCAAGATTTTCTAATGCACAAGTGATAAGTTACGTACACTAATGGAGAAGAGGTAAACTTTATATGTTTGGTTTGTCGGGGGTTGTTGTTCCGGGCAGTCTTCTCAACCTCTTGCCAGAGCCAAGTTCACGATCGGAAATAGTAGAACCGAGTGTCTTCACTATGGTTGGAAAGAAGAGAGGATAGGAGCATGGAACCTTGGCGGTTCATTGGTACCTGTTTTAATTAAGGGTAGCACAATATCCAGGGGAAGCATGCATGCATATATGTATATACATAAACATGGTAATTAACAAGAAACTGTACATATTGAAAGCTATTTGACTGCGCACAAGGTCCGCGCCTGGCTCTGTACATAGGGTCACATGCCTTGCCAGCAAGGCTAGTACGAAAAGGGGGTTGCAGGGGCTCCCGATAACCGCGCCTTATGGGTAAAACTTGTGAAGATGTTTGATATTCCAGAAGTTGCTCACCGGAATGCCATCTTCGGTCTCCAGGCAGACTGCACCAGGCCTGGTGACTCGTATTACCCGATAAGGGCCTTCCCACTTCAGTGCCAACTTGTTTGAATTCTTGGGGACTGAACACGCCGAAGAACAAGGTCGCCGTCCTCAAGGATTCGGGCTTGAACCTTGCGGCTATGGTAGAGGCGCAAGGCTTGCTGGTAGCGTGTGGCTCGCACAACAGCCTGAAGACGATCTTCCTCAAGGAGCGTTGCATCATCATGGCGCAACTGCTCTTGCTCAAGCTCATCATAAGCGAGCACTCGAGGTGACCCGTATATGAGTTCTGTGGGGAGAACTGCTTCTGCCTCGTATACCAGGGAGAAAGGTGTCTCGCCAGTGGCTCGATTTGGTGTCGTTTTGATTGACCAAAGAACCGTTGGCAATTCAACAATCCAGTGTCTTCCACACTTGCGCAGCCTGTCGAAAGTTCTTGTTTTGAGGCCCCGCAACACTTCAACATTTGCCCTTTCTGCCTGGTCGTTGCTACTTGCATGAGCAACAGAAGCAAAACAAACTTTGCTACCGAGGTCCTGGATATACTGCATGAAGGTGCGGCTCGTGAATTATGTGTCCATGTCAGTGATGACTCTGTTTGGCACACCAAAATGGCAGACAAGTCCCTTGAAGAACTTGACGACTGACTGTGCTGGCACCTTTCTCACTGGCTCCACTTCCGGCCACTTTGTGAACTTGTCGATGGCCACATACAAGTACTCAAAGCCCCCGACAGCATGGGGAAAGGGGCCCGGTATGTCGAGCCCCCAGACTGAAAATGGCCAAGAAAGAGGGATTGTCTGAAGAGCTTGAGCTGGTTGATGAAGCTTCTTGGAATGAAACTGGCACGCTTCGCATTTGGCCACTAGTGCAGTTGCATCCTGGAGAGCGGTGGGCCAAAAGAAACCTTGCTGGAATGCCTGGTCAGCAAGGGCTCTTGACCCTATGTGGGAGCCACATATGCCTCCATGTATCTCTGCCAATAGCTCCAGTCTGTTCTCCTGATGGATGCACTTCAATTTCATGACGCTTAGTCTCCTTCTGTATAGGACATCATCCACAAATTGGCACATGCCGGACTGACGGGCTATTTTTTCTACCTCTTCCTGTTCCTTAGGGAGTTCCCCTGTTTGGAGGAAACGAACAGTATGTTGTGCCCACGCCAGAGCATGAGGCTCGACGACAAGGACTAAAGGCATGTATTCTGCCGCGGGGCAGCTGTCTCCATGGCAAGGGCCTGAGGCCCTGCCGGAGCCTGCTGCTCCCGGGCAAGCTTGGGGTCCCTGACAACTTCCTTGCTGGCGGCTCCTAGGAGCTCAGCGGGAAAGTACTTTTCGGGGCCCGCCTTCCTTCGCTTATTCTGCCCTGCCGATGGTTCAATGGATGGCTGAGTTTAGTGAAGCACAAAGGTACCTAGTTCCACCAGCAACTTGAGGGCAGCCCATTTTGACAAGTCGACGGCAATGCTGTTTTCTGCTCGAGGAACATGCTTGCTTGCAGACCTTCAAAACGCTCCTCCAACTTCCTCACTTCATCTACATAGGCCTACATTAACTGGCTCTGATAATCCTTGTTAACTTGCTTGACGACAAGCTGCGAATCACCTTGATGATGAGCTTCCTGATTTTGAGGACTGCCGCGATCCTGATACTGGCAAGCAGTCCCTCATACTCTGCAGTGTTGTTTGTTGATCTTTCCTAGGGAAAGTACGTCTAGACTACGTACTTGAGGTGCTCTCTGGTGGGCGCGATGAGTAGCACGATGACGCCAGCACCTTGCAGCGGGAAAACCCCATCAAAGTACATAACCCAATAACAGTTTGTTTCCTTGCAAAGAAGAGTGGTCTCTCGAATTTCTTCGTTAGGCGCTGAGGTCCATTCTGCTATGAACTCTGCCAAGGCTCTGCTCTTAATTGTCGAAGTGCTTTCAAACTTGAGACCAAAGCTTGACAGTTCCAATGCCCACTCGACAATCCTCCCGGTTGCATCTGGGTTGTGCAAGATCTGTTGCAACGGGAGGCGAGTGAAAACGGTGATTTCATGTGCTTGGAAAAAGTGACGCATCTTCCTCAAGGCCATAAGAAGGCCGAAAAGCAGCTTCTGCATACCAGAATACCTTGGCCTAGCCCCCTGCAAGAGGGAGCTAACAAAATAGACTAGGTTCTAGATCACCTTCTTCTTTTGCTTCACTTCACTTGCTTGCACAGATCCTGTTTCATCGGGACCGGGCCTTGCCGAGGGTCCTGCCTTGCCGGCATCAAGCCCTGCTGGGGAAGGCCCCGTCTCATCACCTGATGGCCTCGCCGCTACCACTGCTTCTTCCTCAACTTCTCTCTATGCCACTAACGCATCACTGAGCACTTGATTCATCACTGCTAAATATAGCAGCAACAGTTCTTGTGGTTTTGGCGCACCTAGTATTGGCATAGAGGAGAGGTACCTCTTTAAATCTTGCAGCACTGCCTGTGCTTCCAGAGTCCATTTCATTGGACCCACCTTCTTCAAGACTTTGAAAAAGGGCAGGGCGCGCTCTGCAGATTTATAGATGAACCTACTCAGGGCAGCAACGCAACCAGCAAGCCTACGGACATCCTTCACTCGTTTTGGCGCCTCAATCTGCTCAATCGCTTTGATCTTGTCCAGATTTGCTTCGATTGCATGTTGAGATACAAAGAACCCAAGAAGTTTACCGGATGGGACGCAATACACACTTCTCAGGATTGAGCTTGAGGTTGGTCTTGCCCAAATTTTCAAATGTTTCCTCCAGATCCTGCACAAGTGTGGCCTTGTCCTTGGTTTTCACTACTATATCATCCATATAAGCTTCCATATTTCTATGTAGCTGGGGCTCAAAACTAATTTGGACCGCTCGAGCAAACATTGAACCGACGCTTTTCAACCCGAAAGGCATCGGTACGAAACAGTACGTACCACATGGGGTGATGAACGCGGTCTTTTCTTCATCTTCCTTCTTCATGAAGATTTGGTGGTATCCTAAGTAAGCGTGGAGGAATGACAGCAGGTCGCACCCGGTAGTGGAGTCCACTATCTGGTCAATGTGTGGCAAAGGGAAAGGATCCTTTGGACATGCTTTATTGATATCTATATAGTCAATACACAGCCTCCATTTCCCATTTGCCTTGCGCACCACCACTAGATAGGCCAACCACGTTGGGTGGAGTACTCCTTTGACTAAGCATGTCGCTTCCAACCTTATGATATCCTCAATGATGAACTCTTGCCGCTCCAAAGCTTGCTTCCTAACCTTCTACTTGACGGGCCGCGCATGGGGACAGATAGCAAGGTGGTGCTCAATCACCTCCATGGGAATGTCGGGGATGTCGGATGCTTGCCATGCAAACACATGGTCATTCGCCCGCAGGAAGGCGACGAGCGCGCTTTCCTATTTTCTATCAAGGGTGGAGCTTATGGTAAAAGCTTCACCCGTGCCATCCTCCTTGACGGGGACCCTTTTGGTTTTCGGTGGTGTTGCCTTGATCTCTTGCTCTTGCTGGTGGAGCTCTCTGGCACGTCCTCAATGGGAAGACAACACTCCGAAGAGGCGAGTTTGCCGGAGTGGGTGTAGGAGTCCTTGTTGGGGCTAGAAGTCTTGCCAGTGACTGAGGCCTTGCCGGTCTTCTTCTCAGTGGCAGGAGCAAGTGTCTTGGCGAAGGATGCTAGGAGTGCCTCTTGGTAGAGTTGGTCAGCACAAATGAGCGCATCCCTCTTGTCGCAGCCGACAGTGATGATGTTCAATGGGTCGGGCATCTTCAGCTTGTTATACACATAGTGTGACGCTGCCATGAACTTGGCCAGCGCGGGATGGCCAAGGATCCCGTTATACGGCAACAGGATCTTGGCGACATCAAGAATGATCTTCTCTGTCCTTTAGTTCAGGTCGCCACCAAACATAACTGGTAGTGTGACCTTTCCCTTGGGCTAGCTTCTCCCTGGATTGATCCCTTGGTACGTACCTGTTTCTTCGAGATCTTCATCAGGGATCTACAGCCTTGTGATCATGTTGGGCGAGATCATATTCGGACCGGCCCCACAGTCAACCAACATTTTCGTCACCCTGACGTTGCGTATTGTTGGTGAGACCAACAATGGCACACACCCAACCGTGTTTGTGCGATCAGGGTGGTCCTCGGCATAAAAAATGATAGGCATGTTGGACCATTTCAATGGCTTCTAGTCGTTGATCATCGGCTCTATCGCATTAATCTCACGCGCGCGTGATTTAAGTTGGCGATGCGAAGAATGCAATGAGGCTCCTCCACCAACACACATGACTTCCGTCGCTTTCTGAAACTCATGCTCGGTGGACTCGTCATCATCGTCATGATCGTCATTGTCCTCTTTCTTGTCGCGGCCTTGGGCGGGCCTTTCTTGTTGCTTTTCCTTGTCGCGGTGTCCTCCTCGAGCGCCGCGCTTCTTGCTGGATCCCTATGTACTGTCCTGGCCCTTCTCTCTATCCCGTCTTTCATACTCAGCCCTCTGCATCTCCATTAGCTGCTCAACTTGACGGTAGTTTTGGAGATCATGGCCTTTTGTGTGGTGAATCTTGAAGTATTGCTTACCGGAGCCCTTTGGCTTGCCGGCAGCCGCCAAGGCTCGGCAGGCGTCTCACCCGGCAATCTCTTTATCGATGTCGGCAACCTTGGACTTTTTGGCGGCGCCGGAGTCACCGGATTCCTCGAAGGCAAGCATAGTCTTGCCTTTGCGCTTCCTGTTGTGTCGTCGGCCTTTGCCGGGGCGACGACATACTCATCTTCAGAGTCACTTCCCGTGTCAGCATCCTCGTAGGGGTACTTCCTTCCTTCTTCAGCTCGGGCACATCTATCAGCCAAAACATAAAGCTCGGCAACATCTGTAACCTTATTCATCGCCAGCCCTTCACGCATCTTACGATTGCGCATCTTCTGATGGAACGTGCCGATGACAGCGGCGTGATGAACATTAGGGATGTTGTACTGCACACAGCTAAACATTTGTATTTATTTGCGCAAGCATTCGCCGTCCCTCTGAGGGATCACATGCAAATCACTTGCCTGGCCAGGAGCTACGTGGCCGCCAGTAAAGGCACCAACAAACTTGTGGCACATATCCGCCAAGAGGAGATGAAATCTATCGGCAGGTGCATCAACCATGACTTGACGTTGGGCTTGAGCACCAACAGGAAATAGTTGGCGAGTACCTTGCCATCTCGAGCTCCGGCGGCTTGCATCGTGATGGTGTAAACGCTCAGGAACTCAGATGGATGAGTTACCGTCCTACTTCTCCGGGACCTCTGGTTTGGACGTGCGAGTGGTGCGCCACAGGAATTTTCATAGCTCACAGGTGAATGCTGGACATGTTATTGCATAGGGCAAGTAATCAACATCCTCCAGCGCAGGCCTGTATGAAGTGGGCCCAGCACGCCTATCAGATTCGTGGCGCGCCTCCCGTCGCCGCTCGATGGTGGTCTGGGCGTCCTCCTTGAGTTGTTGACGAAGAAGCTGACATTGGTCGCGGCCTGCTCGTGGATCGGATGACGCCATGGACATGTTATTGCGGGCGTAAACCCAACGAGCTAGCGACCGCCGCTGCCGTGGCAGAGGGGAGTGCACCATGGTTGCGGCGCCTCCTTCCCATCCACCATCGACGCGCGCCAGCTCAGTGGTCCGACGCCGTGAGGGACTCGCGTCCTGGTGGTCATCCCTATTGGCGTGGCCAATAAGGCTTTGGATAGCAGACCTGCACTCTTCTTGCTTCTCCGCAGAAGGAGGAAAGTCAAGGAGTAGTTGTGCTTGTGCCAATGCTTCTGCTCGCGTTGGTGGCAGCGAAAAACGCAAGGAACGGGAGGAGCTCGGACTTCTAACTATGTTAGAAGGAGTTCCGTCACGGTTCCACGGCCGCGTGCCTTTTTCACTAGCATCATGGCGTGCATGTCGGCCCTGCGCACCTTGAGAATGATGATGAGGGCTCTTGCTGCGATGACGCTCGGTTTCATCAGTGTTGCGGCACTGTTCATCATGTACGACCTGAGAAGGCCGCGGTGCGTGCGTCGACGGCGTCGTCTTCCTACCCTTGGAGGTCCCCGCAATGCTCGTGGGCAAAGCGGGTCCGTCCTTCAATGCGGCGGCGGCGGGTCCAGGGTGGCGTGGATGATCTTGAGCTCCTCCTCCTCCAGCATCTGCCACGTCGCCCATCCGCGCTGGCACGGGCAGACCGGCTCCAGACGAACTGAGCGCCGTGATCGTCTTCTTCTTCTTTGGAGCCATGGCGATGAAGAAACTGCTGCACTAACTACCAGACCAGATTCTCACAACTTCTACCCCCTTCCCGGCACGCCAAAGATGTTGGGGAAACGACACCTATGGTATCTCGAGGACCCCTTCTATGGTTGGCGGGGAGAGACTTGCGTGAAGAGCGAGTCTGGATGTAAGTGCGAGGCATTTTTACCGAGGTTCGAGCCACAATGATGCATAAAACCCTAGTCCTGCTTGACTGTATATTCTGTGTTCTTGAGTTCTTGAACTAGCTGCGGTGCATGCCTAGTCAAAAAAGTATGAATCCTTCTCCAGTATGCCTCGGGCCTCCTTTTATAAGTTCAAAGGGGTTGCCACAGTGGCACACAGGAGGTGGAAAATATCCATAGGGCTCAAGCTTATCACTGACATAGTAGGACAAACGCATTTAACGCGTTGTCTACATGGCCTCTAAATTTAACGGGGATGATAACTAGAGTCGTCCCGTCCATTGCCGCCTCCCCTTGCCTTGACACGCGTCTAGGCTGATGAGGCATGCAATGCCAGGCTGGATGGCTAGCTACTGTGTTGGCGCCGTGGTAGAGTCTCCATGAAGATCTGCATGCCGCCACGCAGGCGTCTACCTAGCTGGCAAGCTGGCCATCACTCTAGAATGGGCGTGAGGTGGCGAAAACCTCATTGGGTGCGGGCCTGGCTGTGGCCCCACAATTGTCCCCGGCTAGGCTTGCCGGGGGCCTCGCAGTCGTCCCCGGCAAGGGGCTTGCCGGGGGTCTTTGTCTTCTGGTCCCACGTGGACCTGCAGGCAATTAATCTTCACAAAGATCTGCATGCCACTATGCATGCACCCCGAGCCTTGGCCTTGACGCTATTGATGATGTCAGAGCCCTTAGCCTCAAGGGTGATGGCCTTGCAGGTGCTTCAACAGCTGCCCTGGCAAGGAGCTATCCGGGGCCACGCAAGCCGCCCCAGCAAGGATGTTGCCGGGGGAGGTCTAGCTAGTCTTCTGCTCTCTGTTCACTGTTTTGTCTTGGTAGTCTTTTGTTTTGCCTTCTTCTACCCTGCCAAGCCTTCCCACATATGTGTCTACGACTTCCCGTGCACAAGTAAGGGGTACAAAAGGGCCCATACTTTAGTACACCGACACTGCCAAGTGCAAATTTAAAGAGCATTCTTCAATATTGGCAAGACCAATCACATCACATAAAGATTTTGGAGTTGTAGAAACACTAGCACCCAACTCACACAAAGCAAAACACTCATAATTTTTAATCTTGACTTTGATAGTAGGTTCCCATTCATCATGCAATTTTCTAGGAATGGACACTTCTAATTCCAACTTTTCTTCAAAAGCTTTCATCATAGCATCAACAACATGTTTAGTAAAAGTTTTATTTTGTTCATAAGCATGGGTTGAATTTTTCATGGATTGCAACAAAGAAATACAATTAACCAAAGAGCAAATATCATAATTAAAGTCTTTGTAATCCAAAATAGTGGGCACATCACTAGTTAATGTCTTGACCTCTTCAAACCCACTTGTCAGTGTCAAAACCGGCGGATCTCGGGTAGGGGGTCCCGAACTATGCGTCTAGGCGGATGGTAACAGGAGATAAGGGACACGATGTTTTTACCCAGGTTCGGGCCCTCTCGATGGAGGTAAAACCCTACTCCTTCTTGATTAATATTGATGATATGGGTAGTACAAGAGTGGATCTACCACGAGATCAGAGAGGCTAAACCCTAGAAGCTAGCCTATGGTATGATTGTTGTTCGTCCTACGAACTAAAACTCTCCGGTTTATATAGACACCGAAGAGGACTAGGGTTACACAGAGTCGGTTACAATGGGAGGAGATCTTCATATCGTATTGCCAAGCTTGCCTTCCACGCCAAGGAAAGTCCCATCCGGACACAGGACGGAGTCTTCAATCTTGTATCTTCATAGTTCGGGAGTCCGGCCGAAGGTCATAGTCCGGCCATCCGGACACCCCCTAATCCAGGACTCCCTCAGTAGCCCCTGAACCAGGCTTCAATGACGACAAGTCCGGTGCGCAAATTGTCTTCGGCATTGCAAGACGGGTTCCTTCTCCGAATACTTCATAGATGATGTTGAACACAAGGATAGTGTCCGGCCCTGAAAGATAAGTTCCACACGCCACCGTAGAGAGAATAATATATGCACAAATCTAATCTGCTGACGTATTCCGTAGCATGACGTCACGGCCAGGCCTTTATTCGAATCGTTTTACTGTTCCACCTCAGCGCGTTTAGCGAGGCAGTTTCCTTGGCACGTCTTGTCAAAGCAGAGATCGTGTCCCCTTATTCCGGGATTCTCATCAATACGGGCGTGGGTAACCCAACCGTGCCTTTGGTATGACTCCCTAATTGAAAGCGAGTCTCAAACGGTTACGGGGAGGGCTCTTGGTATTCGACTCCTTTATAAAGGGACCAAGGCTCGGCTCCCTTCTTCTCAATCCAATCGAATCCGCCCCTTGCTTTGAGTTCCAACACCCAAAGCTGTAGTTTCAGGCGCTTCCGACCTTCGACGATGTCTGGCTCCGACCTTCAAGGCTAGTGGATGCCTTCCTCCGTTACGGAAGAAGACGTGCGAAAGCTGAGAGATGCCAGGTATCTAAGCAACGAAATCTCGCATAGGCTGCCTACTCAAGGGAAGGCCATTCCCGCTCCCCAGCCCGGTGAGAGCGTGGTGTTCGCATATCACTTCCTTCGGGGGCAAGGCTTCCCGATTGATCCCTTTGTGAGGGGGCTTATGTTTTATTACGGGCTGGAGTTGCACGACTTAGCTCCAGAGTCCATCCTCCAAATCTTATCATTCATTGTCGTGTGTGAGGTCTTCCTCCATATCACTCCTCACTTCGGATTGTGGCTAAAAACCTTCAAGGTGGAACTGAAGATGATCGAGGGGCAGCACGCTGAGTGCGGAGGAGCTATAATAAGCAAGATGGACGACGCTCCCTGGCCCAAAGGCTCTTTTCAAGAGGAGCTCAGCTTATGGCAACGGGAGTGGTTTTACATCACAGCCCCCAGGGGCACCACATGGGTGGCGCCACCTACTTTTCGCTCGGGTCCCCCACCATGGCTAGCGTCATGGGTTAATGAAGGACTTATCTGGGGGCCGCCCAAAGACGTGCCCTTGCTGCAGGACCGCATTCGAGATCTTCTAGAAAGAGATATCAATTTGACCATAGTGGCACAAGTCATGCTGATTCGCCGCACACTGCCCTGCAAACGTCGACCTCTCCGCTTGTGGAATTTAATCCGGAGGGACCGCGAGTCCTCCAACATTTCATGGGTGCGACACCCGTGGAGATGTACAAATTGTTCTTCGGATCACAAGCAAGGTGTCCGTATTTGTCCGAGGACGCAGGTCTGAGCTGTAATCGCCCGGATGCTAAGGTAAGTAGCCCCGTATTTGGACACACCATCCGTATTTTCATCACAAAATTACCCTTAACAGAGTTGTCCTTTGAACAGAAGTGGATAGTGAAGGCAAAGCTTATCAGGTGTCCAGCCCCCCTGCCCGAGACCGTGCCGAATCCCATGCTAACCAGGATGCTGGAGGTCGCGCTTTTGGCAGAAGGCGAAGGGGGGAACCAAGGAGCTACTGCCTCCGCGAAGGAGGCTGTTAGGAAGGGAAGAATTGAAAATTCCCTCGACCAGGGAAAGAAAAGCACTACCTCTGAAGACTCGGAGGTGATGGCCTCAAAACAGGGGAAGAAATCTTCACCAGAGGGTTCGGCACCGGAGAACGCCCCGGACGAATCGCCCCCTAAAGGGGACCCACTTTCTCCCGAGACATAAGTGAAGGGAGGGGTTCCATAATAAATGACACTCCTGTCTTATTTTTGAGGAAAGTGACCGAAACATTACCTCGCAGTTCGGATCTCAACCCTTCTCAGCAGAGCTCATCTTCAGGGGATCTTCGTCCGGAGATGATAGAGAGCGAAACGCCTCATCTTGTTGCACCGTCTCACGAGGCAGGCGACCCCGAGGTGTCGTCTCGGAGGGTTTTCCCAAGTCCCGACCCTAAAAAAGGTGGTCAGTCTAGTCCGGCACCCTCTGGTGCGCAGTCGGAGGGGCTGAAGGATCTGCTTGGTAGGGCGTCCATCTTAGAAGAACACCGTATGTTGATGAATACGGTGATTGGAAGGGTTTCATCCACGGAAAGAGGATTGTACGAGGCTGCCAAGAGTTTGCTAACAGGCTTTGAGGTACGCAAAAAGTTGTACCTTTTGGTAGAGCCGCATATTAAATGCGCCCTGTATGAATAGTAGCCGCTGAGACTCTGTGTGTCGTCAAGAGTGACGGCGCACAGAGGATCATAACCCCAGGTATAATATGTCGCCTTTTCCATGAAGGTGGTGAGGCGTTCGGTGGCTAGCCGGACTGATGAATCTGCCGAGCTAAAGCGGCAACTTGACGTAGCAGATGCCGACATTGCGCTTGTAAATAAGCGGCTGGACGAGGCACAAGGTATGTTCCAAAGACACCTGGTAATAGGAGCTCGATGCTCGGGCCTGATATATATGTGCTTAATGTAGATGGTGCTGCTGCCGTGGAGAACCTTCGGGTGGAACTTGCCCGAGCCAAGGAGCAAGCAAGGAGAAGCGATGCAGCTGCCGTTAAAGCGGCTGAAGAGCTAAAAGCCGAACAGGCTGCTCACAGCTAGAGCAAAAAGGTTGTAGCCGAAATGGCCATAAAATTGAAGGATGCTACCGACCACTGTAAATTTCTTGAACAAGAAGATAGAGTGTCTCAGAAGGACCTTGAAAAGATCGCTGTCGAAGCCAAGGATACTCTCTCTGCAATGAGAGCTATGAAGGAGGAGCTGCGTCAGGCCGGAGATATCATGTCTGGAAAACCCTGTATGTTGCGGATGAAGTTCGGAGACCCCAAGTATGCTCCGTTACACTAGCAGTGGAGTACGGAAAACACTTATCTGGACTTGGCAGCTAGTGCGGCGGACGCGACCGAACACTTCCGCGGCCGAGGTGACCATGGATTGGAAGAGCTTTTCTGGTCGCAGTTCCACAATCCAGAACGCCCACTTTCGGTATCCGACCGTTTGGCCGCCTGGGCGGAGCTGAACAGGTTATCCGGACTCGCCATGAGGTATGTTGCGAGTCGTCTGTGGGCAGAGAAGGCGGAGCCGAAGAGTTATTTTGGCTTGGTGCAGCAATTCCTTGGTTCGGTGCCGCATGAAGAGGTCGGCGTGCATAGAGGGCGCATAGATGGCTCTTGCCCGTGTCAAAACATACTGGGCAGATATGAAGGCCAGTGTTGTTGCATCCCGGGATTCAAACGAAAGCCGAGTACCTGCCAAGCACTATTTTGAGGAAGTTCTCCATGGCGCTCGTTTAATGGAGTCGCAGTGCTCGAAGGATGTTGTGTTCGAATAGCTTATACTATTTGTAAAACAAATATTTTGATGGAAAAAGCTTTTTATACTTGTGCTTGCAAGAATTATGATGCCTCTTGTGCGGCCGTTTAATGTATATATTTGTATATAACCTGAAAGATGGCAATCGTTGGCTTCAGCCCCCACGCATAGAATGCGGGGGTGTTCGGAAAAAGGCGCCTTTCCACACTTAATCCAATGTCTTGGTCCTATAAAGGAGGTGGTGGCGCGGCGAACTAGGCAACCGGACTATAATGCTTTAATACTTTCACTTAGCCATAGGAGTTTGACAGTGGGGCTACTGAATAGCCCCTAGGGGCACCGCGCTCACCCGAATTCGGGGCGCGAGTGTGCCTGGCCGGGAAGCGGCCCTTCGTTAATGCGGAGGAATCCTAAAGATTCCGAAAGTCATCAAGTGGTTGACCAGTCTCTCGCTATATCATGACAGTCAGTTTTCGGCTTTCTCTACTGAGGTGCTCGCCTGGCCGAACCGGGGCACAATCGCAGTAGTTCTCCTAGTGCCACGTTAGACGATATGACGGAACGTAAGGCAGCAAAACACAGGAGCCGGGCAAACCCAACATTTGACCAAAGAGATGATTCGGAGCTGATGCATATAGGGCCAAACTCGCGACGCTGAACACTCCCTAAGGTATTCGGTCTTTATGAGGACGGGCCGAAATAGAGCCCTTGGTAAAAAAGCCCCTGGTGTCCAGGTACGCGCAAAAAATTCTGGCGTGGCCACATGCCAAGACGCTAGCCTCCTCCTTGGTTATAGAGAAAACCGGGGGATGTTGTCAACAAGAGACAGTAAAAAAGGTTTACATAGGGTCTTAATCTGAAAAGAATCCTTGAAACGGGTCCCTGCTGCATGTCTGCACCTGTGTCTCCGTTGTGCCGTATCCTGGACGGGCGTAGCACGATGTTCATCTCCGAAAGAGAGGAACTTAGTAAAAAATAAGAGTGCGAGAAATCTATATTAAAATAAACAAAATATAGTTGGAGCAAGAATTGAGCCGTATTGTCTCCGGGCGTGAACACGCGGAGCCCCTTGTACGGGGTTATGCGGCTATTAAGTATGTTTACACCGGACTCATCGAGCCGCGTCCGGGATAGTAGGGCTGGACTAGTGGGTAGCTGTCCAGGCGGCCGCACCTTTGCCCGTACTTTGGGGGTCAATTTATATTCCCCTGTAATGAAATGATGCCCCTTGGGCCGGGCATTTTAAGTGTAAGGGATGCATAATGCGGTATTGCGTTAAAGCGGGTGAAAGCTTCACGTCCCAGTAGCGCTTGATAGCGACTTACGAATGGGGTGATGTGGAATGTTAGCTTTTCGCTTCGGAAGTTGTTGGGTG
The DNA here is from genome assembly GCF_018294505.1 of Triticum aestivum. Lineage (NCBI taxonomy): Eukaryota > Viridiplantae > Streptophyta > Magnoliopsida > Poales > Poaceae > Triticum > Triticum aestivum. Next base: position 272,461,362 of record NC_057804.1, on the reverse strand, counting down.
ACCCAAACGTGACTTCTAACGGAAGGGAACCCATACTTTGGGTATCTGGACCCGGCGTGACTCCTTGAAAGGAAGTGTTGCCGTGACAGATTATAGCTGGGTTTACCCCGAGTTTGCGGATTGTGTCCTGATATAACAGGTTCAAGTCACTGCCGCCGTCCATAAGTACTTTTGTAAACTGGAGTCCGTTAATAATCGGATTCACGACCAAGGCAGTCCAGCCTGCATTCCGGCCTCCTTTGGAGTAATCCTGATGATCGAAGGTGATTGGTTTTAACAACCAGTGGTGGTGCTCCTCTGGGGCTGGCCGTACGGCATGTGTCTTTGTAAGCGTCATTTTGTTTTTCCCTTTTGTCATCTAAAGTGAATTTACTGTCTTGACTTCTTGTGGGAACTTCTTTTGTTCTCCGGTGTTCTGCTTGTGGGGTGCGTCGTCATCCTCGCTTGGTGTGTCGAGCCCCTTGTGTTCGGCATTGAGTTTGTCAGACTGCTTGAAGACCCAACAATCTCTGTGGGTATGGTTTGCAGGTCTCCCAGGAGTGCTGTGGATTTGACATATTTTGTCCAAGATTTTGTTGAGGTTGGATAGCTTGTCCCTGTCTTTTTCTGATTTTGCCGAGAGCTTTTGAATCCGGCGTTTACTGTCGTGCTCATCGGGCTGTTGTCCTTTATCCGGTGCGGTTCTTTGTTATGGCGCGGTTTCCCGTTCCCATCTCTGGGTTCGGATGTATTCGGGTCCCTGGTGCTGCTTCTTGCCAACCAGCTGTCCTCTCCTGCACAAAAGCGGGTCATGAGGCTTGTTAATGCGGCCATTAATCTTGGCCTTTCTTGGCCGAGGTGTCTGGCGAGCCATTCGTCTCGGACACTGTGTTTGAAAGCTGCTAGAGCCTCGGCGTCCGAACAGTTGACTATCTGATTCTTTTTAGTGAGGAATCTGTTCTATAGTTTCCGGGCTGACTCTCCGGGCTGCTGAGTTATATGACTCAGATCATCTGCATCCGGAGATCGGACATAGGTCCCTTGAAAATTTGCCCGGAAAGCATCCTCGAGCGCTTCCCAACTTCCCATGGTGTTTTCAGGAAGGCTTTTAAGCCAATGCCGGGCTGGCCCTTTGAGCTTAAGGGGTAAGTATTTTATGGCGTGGAGGTCATCTCCTCTGGCCATGTGTATGTGGAGGATATAATCCTCGGTCCAGACTCCAGGGTCTGTTGTTCTGTCGTATGCTTCTATGTTTACGGGCTTGAATTCCGCTGGAAATTCGTGGTCCAGCACCTCATCGGTCAAACACAGGGGATGCGCGACGCCCCTATATTTAGGTGTGCCGCGATGTTCGGATATTTTTTGCATTGCATTGCCCACTGGAGCTTGCTTTCTCGGCCCGTAGATGGATCTGGTTGGGCCAGTTTTTTGACGCGAATTCTTGGACGGGTCGCGCGCCGTATTGAGTGCGGCGCCCTTTGTTGCTTGAGATCGATCGTGGGGTCGTCTATCCGGTCTTGTGGCTTCCTTATTTTTTGACTGCTGGGGCTTTATGTCCTCTTCATCAAATTCCGGAAGTAGTTTCTGCTTCGGATAGCTCTTTGTATGACGACTGTTTCCGTATTTGTGTGCGGTATTGAGTACTTTGCCCCATCTGATCCTGAGTGCATCTTCCGCTGTTTTGAGCCTCCGCTTCTGCTTTTTCAGGCTACGTGCAGTTGCAACGAGCCTTTGGTGGAGGTTCTGATGTTCCAGCAATTTTTCCGGTGCGAGGTCGTCCAGACTATTATCTTTCCCGGGGATGGGTTGTTCGGATTGTCCGCCCTGTTTGGACGGTTGCTCGATGGCATGTTCGTCTTCCGTTGATTCACCCTGCTCTATGGTTGGGTCTTTGTCGAGGTGGGGCTTGGCCTTGTGCATACGCCGCCGCTTTGATTGTTTTTCCAGGGAGCGATCCCTGGTTGCGCCCTTTTGATCCTCGTTGTCATTTATGTTAGGTGTGTCCACCATGTATATGTCATATGACGAGGTGGCTTTCCAGTTCCCTATAGGTGCTGGTTCTTGGTCGTCTCCTTCATCGGCGTCCATACCGTCGATGTCTTCGGAGTCAAAGTCGAGCATGTCGGTTAAATCATCGATAGTGGCTACGAAGTGGGTGGTGGGTGGGCCTCGAATTTCTTCGTTGACCGCATCCCAACCATGCTAACCGTAATCCGGCCTGGGCTCTCCTGACAAAGAGAGAGACTTTAGTGAATTCAGGATGTCACCAAAGGGCGAGTGCTGAAAGACGTCCGTGGCGGTGAACTCCATGATCAGAGCCCAATCGGGTTCGATCGGAAGAGGTGCGTGATATACGGAGTCCGGAAGGGAGTCCGGCACCTTAGAGTCACGGGCCCTGCAAAGGACTAGGCTGGTATTCGGCTCTATCGCCGTAGAGATTGCGGCTCCCGGGGTGGCGTCCAACCGTCCATCCCCGACTAGCACAGTAGGCTCCGAGCTAATGGTCGGAGCGGACACCTGAGCGACGCTCTGGGCATTGTCCGGCGGCAGAGCTAAATCATGCCCATTGTGATAGTGCGGCGTGCTCGGCCATGGTTCGAATCCGTCGAAGATCAAGTCCCCGCGGATGTCGGCCGTGTAATTTAAGCTTCCAAACCTGACCTGATGGCCAGGGGTGTAGCTTTCGATCTGCTCCAGATGGCCAAACGAATTGGCCTGCAGTGCGAAGCCGCCGAATACGAAGATCTGTCCGGGGAGAAACGTCTCACCCTGGACCGCGTCGTGATTGATGATCGAAGAAGCCATCGGGCCTAAAGGCGACGACAGAGAGGAACTCTCAATGAAAGCACCAATGTCGGTGTCAAAACCGGCGGATCTCGGGTAGGGTGTCCCGAACTGTGCGTCTAGGCGGATGGTAACAGGAGACAAGGGACACGATGTTTTTACCCAGGTTCAGGCCCTCTCGATGGAGGTAAAACCCTACTCCTGCTTGATTAATATTGATGATATGGGTAGTACAAGAGTGGACCTACCACGATATCAGAGAGGCTAAACCCTAGAAGCTAGCCTATGGTATGATTGTTGTTCGTCCTACAGACTAAAACTCTCCGGTTTATATAGATACCAGAGAGGACTAGGGTTACACAGAGTCGGTTACAATGGGAGGAGATCTTCATTTCGTATCGCCAAGCTTTCCTTCCACGCCAAGGAAAGTCCCATCCGGACACGGGACGGAGTCTTCAATCTTGTATGTTCATAGTCCGGGAGTCCGGCCGAAGGTCATAGTCCGGCCATCCGGACACCCCCTAATCCAGGACTCCCTCACCACTTTTATCAGTTTTCTCAACAAGATTTTCACCCTTCGAATCATAGGGATGCCTTCTAACTAAAGTTGACTCTTCTCCACTCCTTTTTTCATTAATCTTAATTTTACTAAACAAGGAATCAATAGAAGGAACACCAATCATTTTAAGATCTTCATTTTTATTTTCTAACGAGATTGGTTTGGCAGCCATTTGATTCACTAAAGTAGCTTGTGCATCGGATATTTTCCTAACAAACCTTTAGCAAAAGCATACTTAGATTGGAGGTTGCAAACTTCTCTACTAATGTCATCAAGTTGTTTCGTTGTAGTTTCTAACACAACGGAGTGTTCCTTAAGTTCTTTAGCAAAATATTTATTATGCTCAAATTGTGTAGTCATATATTCCCGAATACTTTTATCAATTTCAAGCAAAATATTTGGATAAGGAACATCATAATATTTTGTTTGAGGCATCATGACTACGCAAACAAGAGCGCACACAAAAACAGATCTGACGAGAAAACGGCGAACGAAAAAGAGGGCGAATAAAATGACAAATTTTTGTGAAGTGGGGGAGAGGAAAATGGAAAATAATGTAAATTGCGAGGAGATGAGATTTGTGATTAGGAACCTGGTTGATGTTGAAGATCATCCCCGGGCAACGGCGCCAGAAATTGGTGAGTTCACGGGAGACTATCTTAACGTGATCCTCCCCGGCAACGGTGCCAGAAATTCCTTTTGATGCCTGGTAGAACTACGCCGTTATTTCCTCAAAGAGGAAGGGATGATGTAGTATAGCGACGGTAGGTATTTCCCTCAGTGATGAGACCAAAGGTTATCGAACCAGTAGGAGAACCTCTTCGGAATGGTTCTACATTGAAGATGTTCCTCTTCCGGATCCAGTCCGGCGAGGACTTCCCGAATTCTCCAATGCTCCTTTGAGGAAGTTACTTAGCTGGCGCCCCAAGTCCCCCAAACAGGAGGATAGTGCGGAGGTAACGAGAATGGTCAGCAAGGTCAAATTGTTGACCCATTCTGGACTCTCCGTCATTGAAGTCATGGCCATTGCAATAAAGCAATGCATCCAGCCTCTTCAATCCAGAGTGGCTCCTTTATGGAACTACAACAGGGAAGACGACACGTCTCGCTATAGGCTAGAGGGTCTGGATAACCAAGCCACATTGGCTGCCATGTTGACCGACCTTTATAAGAGAGAAGAAGAAGACTTCGCCCGTTTACATTTTCGGGAAGGTTTCTCCATGTACAATCCTATTGAATGGGTAAGTTAGTCACTCAACACTTTTTATCATTCGTATGCATTAATTGAATACCATGGTTGCCTTTAAAACAGTCATGGAGACCATGCTCGCAATGAAGACCCCGTATTCCACGAAGATCCGGATATATTTGTAGGATTTGAAGACGGAGTGTACTATCAGGTGAGCCTAGACGTCTCGGAAGTGGCCATCGTGGCCGATTGCCCCGATCCCTACCCCTTTGTTAAGGTAAGTGTTTGTAAATAATTTAAAAAGAGAGACACTTCTGCTCACAACTTATGTTCTGCACTGGACCATGTTTCACAGTATCGACGCTCTGCGAGCCGTACCCAAGGACGGGCGACAAAAAGAAGGACGACACCTTCACGGGGTGGACATGCGAAGCGAAAGGAGGCCGGGAGTGCCACTGAGCCTGCTCCATCACCAAAAATGTATATTCCTTATTTTATAATTGGGAGTAAGGCCGAATTGTCATTTTCATCCTCCTTCTATCATCTCAGGAGAGGTATACGGCGGACCATACCAAAGATCCCAGCAAGCGGAGCCGCAGCCAACGTGACGCCGAACTCGAAAACTAGGACGAGGGCGCACACAGGTGTGGCACCATCACACCTACCTCATTAAGATCTAGATGAAGCGTCCATCACTAACTCCAAGGTGGATAGCGTGATGAATCATCGTTGCTTAAAAGAGACCCTGCGTGCCCCGGCCTTTTTGGAGCAAGAGTTAACCGCTCTCTGCACCGTGGACGTGTATATCCGAGCTTCCCGAGATGGACTTACCGGAGTTACACGCATGTTCTCAAAGGATATACAGGTGAAAATTAATGCAATTTTAATATATAGATACCAGTAGCCCCCGAGACTTAAAGCGGTAGCAACTAACCGATTTGAGGATCGTTTATGACCACAGGTCCTCAAGGAGAAGAATAACGCTTTGTCCCAGGAGCTCGAGACAAGCTGGACATAGCTAAATGCTGCTATCATAGAGCTTGAAGAAATGAAGAGTGCCCCAATGACCGGGGAAAAAGGTAAAAAGCTTGAAGAGGAACTGAAAAAGCAGGCCGAAGAGATAAAGAGCTTAAAGGCTCAACTCTTGGATGCGCAATAGGTGAACCAAAAGCTGAAGGGCGGCATATTTGGTATGAATTTTGAACCATCCGGACGGGTATAATCATATAATACGAAATGTTATAATTCAGCTCACACAGGTCTCTTAACTGGCCGCCAAGAAGAGGCTTGAAAGAGACATTCTAAAAGAACTATCAAAGCTGCACGATCATGCCAAGAAAGCCATGAAGAATATGGCCAAAGCCTTATGGCCATCTGATTCCCTGCCAGAAATTATGGACGGGTTGGCAGACCTATTCAAGGGTGCTCGGCGTCGCTTCGAGCAATGGAAGACATCCGCGTGTCGGGAAGGTGCGTGAGAGGCATGGGCCATGGTGACGACACACTACACCAGACTCGATCTGAATCATATGACCCATGTTGGACCTCAGGGACCGGATGGGAAATAAATTCCTATAAACTTGGTATATGACCAAGTAATGATAGTGGCGAAATATTCGCAAGAAGATTGTAAGCTAGATAGCCTTATAGATGGCGTAGAAAGAGAGCAGGCATTTGATTCTATGTATTAATGTACTTTATGACCGAACTTATCTCCTTCCTAACTTGTAAAAGAAAAATTTGTCATCGCAGACCTTCGGCTTCTACCTCCGAACCAAGAAGTTAGAGCATTTCTATACTATGTTAAATGGAAAACATTTACTATCTTCAAAAACCAGGCAATCCGGTCATATTGCTCAAACAGACAAAATATGTTTGGGGAGTTATGTCATATTGTTGTTTAAAGTAAGAAACACCTTCCAAGGAAAGTAGTTCCGTTAGGGGTTCCTTTCCTTCGGTTGACACGCGAAATTATGCATGCCTAGGCTTGTATCCGAATTACAGACAGCTGAATCCGTATATGTTCCAAAAAACAGTCCGTCGTTTCTTTGCTGACCAATCATTCCCCTAAGAATGCTAGCTTTCGGCTTCACCCGTCAGAGGTACATATCCGGATAACCTAGTTGTAACAATCACAGAGGTACTCCCTTTACACCCTAGCCGAACAATTAGGAATGTAGGGTATAAGCACATGAGTGAGGCAACCCGGCTTGGAAAAAACTTAAGTCAAAAGGTGCATATAAGGGCAAAAATTTGTGGGGACCCCGACTCATAAGTCGTGATCAGCGAATGCACGTGTATAGTGATCCCAGAGATCAATGCTCACTAAACACGCAGAAGCTGAATAACAAGAGTCTTACATCCATACATACCGTCTTACACAAATAATGACCATTATGGTCAAGGCTTACATTGATAAGCCTGAAGGGCTGAACATCAAAAGGAACATAAGCAGCGGGAATCTTCGTCGATAAGTAGAACCCATGCCATCTGCCTTAACCCTACAGGCATTCTGACTGGGAAGCGTCCTAGTTCGCGTGTTCGTCAGCAAAGAACTCTTCCTCGAACTCCTGCTCTTCCATGACTGGTCAATTAAATAACCAGTGGCAAGCCAATGAGTACTTTGAATGTACTGGCAAGCAACCCATGATTGGAACAGGGCACAATAATGCAATGATATAGGACCAGGTAGGTAGTTTGCAGAAAGCTGGTTTTGAGTGCAATGACATGATCTATCAACAAGTAAAGTATGCATCATGGCAGTACAGATATCCGTATGAACAAGTTACAAATATCAACATAAACAGAGTTGGACACCAATCCAACTTCATCATTGTGTCAACTCATCTGACTTAACCCCAAATAGTTCCATAACACACACACACACGTGGTTTGTAAAACTCTAGACGTAGTTTAAGCAGCACTGCCCAACTGTCCTTGATCGTGGACACGACTATTCGAATAGTTTTACACTTTATAGAGGTTGCACACTTTACCCACAAGATCAGGGGAACTTCCGTGTCATCCACGACCCGTGATACCTCAAGTACCCGGGGTAAGCACCCGACTACTATCTTTCCCTAGACGACACTAACTTAGAGTCCACTCGATTGGTAGTAACCCCCGTGCCCAACATTTCACATCTTAAAATTGTGGAGCCTCGCTCCCATATTCATCACATACCATTGGCACGGGGTACCAACGGTGTGTTCGGTGCCCTGTGAAAACAGTCATGGCCGCCCTACATGGTACGACTCCGTCCCGAGAGAGAGCACCAACTCTCCCCCGTCACTAGTAATGCAGGCTCCAAGCTAGTATCGGCCTAGGTAATCAATAATGCCCTTTCCCATATAAGGGTAGAGTGGTTGCGCATGTAAGGTTGGGACAGTCAACAAATCTTAAATCTAATCCGTTTTTGAAAACACTCCTACACAACTTGCTTCGGTACACCACTTCTTTATTAAGCGGTAACCTAGCTCACTATCTCCCTCGGGCATTAGTGGCATCCGACGGGTTTTTTGAAAAGTCCTTGAAAACAATATTGCTTCCATCACCATGCATATACCCATCCCCTTTTTGCGTAGCTCTACTTAGCATCCTAGCTACACCCACATGCATAGCCCTCATAGAAAGGTAGGTTCATGCATCATGCAAGTGTCAACTATAAAAGCAACAGAGGCAGACCACCTCAAGTGGTCACCACATCATCATGACTTCGATGAAAGCAATAAAAGTGCCATATGACATGCATAAAAAGGGTTTATTAGACATGGTCAAAGGGCTGCTTGCCTAGCTCAGCAAAGTCTTCTGGGTCTTCAAAGTGTTCCAGTCCAACTCCTTCGTCAGCAATGCAATCTATCGTCGCAAAATAGCAACGAGAAAATAAGGCAATAGCAAAACAGAAAACCAAAGTGCTCATAAAAATGTCAACTATTTTTTTAAAGACTAGGGTGAAAACTAAGAAGGGGAAAATTCCTAGTTTTGGATTTGGGTTAGAAGAATGGGAGAAATGGATTTTCAGAGGGGTTTAGTTATACCCAAATTTGAATTTGAATATGAACAGTGAATAAAAGTTGGTTGGACATGAGTGAAAGTTATATCATTAAATAGGTAGGATTTTCACAAGATTTTAGGAACTGGAATTTTTGCATTTGGATTAATACTTAATCCTGTGGAAATTTTGCAAGCTTAACAGAAAAGAATAAGGGAAAGGGGTACTGTGTGTGCTGGGCCAGAACAGCCGCAGCACAGCAGGCCTAGTCGAAGAGGCGGCCCAGCGCACTGGTGAACGCGTGCGCGCCAGGTTTAAACCTAACGGGCGGGGCCCAGGCGTCAGCGAGAGAGATAGGGGCGATAGAGAGGAGAGGTTGACAGGCGGGGCCTGCCTGTCATCCCTAACCTCGAGTCCATACGGCTGGCGAGCTCACCGGCGACGATGTAGGGCACAGCGAGGTCGGGCGAGGGCACGGCTGGGCTCAGCATAGTGTCGCCGTTCAGGTGGTGGTGGTTGCGGTCGCCGGGGTGGCCTGGTTTGCCGGCGACGAGGAGGCATGACGAAGGAGCAGGGGGAACGATCAATGGTGTTCGGGAGTTCCAGATCGTGGTAGAGGAGGAGCGGGGGAGGCCTGTACCTCGCGAACTCTGGTGAGCCGATGCGGCGGAGCTCGAGCTCGATCTCGAGCTCTGGTGCTCCTGGAGGAGAGCTGAGGGCACAGGGGGCCGATTTGGAGTGGGTAGGAGCGAGTGGTGGTGAGGGAGAGGCTCGGGGAGGCCTTTAAGTAGGCGAGCCATGGCTCATCGTAGACCCGTGCGCCAGCGAGGTCGTTGCCATTGCTGTGGGTCACGGGGGCGTGAGTGGGCATGTATGGGGTGCTCGTGGGTTCGGTCCAGAGCAAGGGAAAGAAGAGAGATGGAGTAGGAGGGGCTAGAGGCGCCGCGCGTGTGAGCACGCTCACTGGTGTGCTTGGGCATGTATGGGGTGCTCGTGGGTTCGGTCCAGAGCGAGGGAAAGAAGAGAGATGGAGTAGGAGGGGCCAGAGGCGCCGCGCGTGTGAGCACGCTCACTGGTGTGCTTGGGCAGTCGTCGCGCGTGTGAGCTGGGGCGAGTGGAGGGAGAAGGAGGAGGGGGACAGGGGTTAAGCATGTTGCGGACGTCGATGCGCGTCGGTAGGCGTGCTGGGGAGGCCCGAGGTGGCCGGAGGTGCTTGGCAGGGGGCGGCTACAATGCGGGAGCGCACTGTGGCGCGCTTTAGAGCACCCAAATGGCCGGCATGGCCGTTTTCTATGCAATGTGGGCACAGCCAAAGATGTTTGGTAGCTCTAGGGGGAAGTAAAGAAGTGGGCTATGGCCTTGGATGCCCTGGGGAGCCACTGGAATGAGGAGGGAGGTTGAGGGAGGGAGAGAGAAGCTGCTGCCCAGGGAGGTAAATGGGGGTGTTTCACCCCTCAATCATTGAGCAATGTCCAGGGGAAAGTTATTAGAGGTAGAAGAGGGTCAGGAGTAGCTGTGGTAAAAAGTTGAGGCCATGGAGAAGAGTGGAAGAGGTCAAAGTAGTTGTTTTGGTACAGTGGCAGAAGGTGTTTGTTGTTGGTCTGGACAGGTAAATTAATTCCATTTGGCATGAAACTCCACAGGTTGAAATGGCACATATAATTAGGGCCTTCCACCCATTTTCAGCTTATTTGGGCAAAGTTCACAATGTAACTTTTGTAAACTCTATAAATTAACAGAAATGGACTTGCTTAGATCTAGCTAAGCTAAACACTTCTCCTTCTTGCACCACTTGGTGTAGTGTCATCATTTAGGGTTTAGAGCATGCGCACAAAGGTTGAGAGCAAAATAAGAAAGTTGACAATGTAAAGTTGTTCAAATTTGATTCTGGACAGAGAGGGTTTTGAGGCACTTTGATCAAGATATTATTTTCTTCAACATGTGCCATTTGGTATAGATGCATAATTAGACTATTGAAGAATGTGCACCAAGTTTGAGAACATTTGTACATGTTTGGCAATGTAGACTTGCTCAAACTTTAAAATTGACAGAAATGGTTTTGAGGGGATTTGGTGATGTTATATTGTTCTCCAAGACATGAGGCTAGGCAAGATCATCCAATATGTCATATGTGACATGCTAGAATTTTCTTGGATTTTTTAGAGAATATTTCCTTTGGAAATATTTCAAAAGCTTGAAATATCTAGAAAGGGTTTTTAAGGGGTTTGACCAATATTTTGAACATGACCATGTGTTGAAACTCTTATATATGGACAATATATGTCCACTGAGTTTCCCTAAATTTTCACAAATATTTTTAAAGCATTAAAATAATTTTAACCTATTAAAGACCATTTCTGGACTAAATAAAAAGCCCTTAAATAAAATAGCAAAATAACTTTTAAAATTATATTTTTGTGGTTTTTGGGAGTCCTATACCTAATAGGAGTCAAACATACTCTTTGAAAGATTTTTCATACCCCAAATCAAGTACTTGAGTGCAAACCTCAATTTAGGGGTTTTTGGAAAACTAAATTTAGGAAATGCTTTTTGGCCAAATTATTTTTGTAAGAAAATTATGTATTGTACTATACACATGGCATGATCATTGGGGCAAAAGTACGGAGCAAGGGGATGATGTATAGAAGGTGGAGTTGTGTTGACTTTAAAGAGCACTTGAAAATCACATAGAGAAAACCAACTCAAATAAAAAGCCAAATAATGCAAAAGTTTTTGTCAAACCACACTTTATCATGATTTAATAGCTTAAGTGTTGTGGCATGAAAATCAGGGTGTGACAAAATTTGTATAAAAACAACCGACATAGACAATGAAAGCTATAAGCTTTTAATAATATGCTTCGTTAGAGAAGCCCCCATGTATGGTGGCATGTATACATTTAAAGATGTGTACCCCTAATAGTGCGGTTGATCCAAACATACTTTGAGAAGGAAATGAGAAAAAAGGAGAGAAAAAAGGAAAAATCCTAGTCAAAGTGGAACCTTAGGAGGCCGAACTATGCATAGAATCTTCGGAGCCGGGCGGCGTTCCATGGGTTCGGCTCAAGGCGATTGTCTGCTGCATTGCGAAGGTGATAGGCTCCTCCAGTAAGGACTGCATCTATGATGAAGGGGCGCTCCCATTTTGGCTTGAGCTTGTCCTTTTTCTTTTTCTGGAGGCATAAAACAAGTTTCCAACATTGTATGTCACAGCCTGCACTTCTCTGCTTTGATAACAACTATCTTGTTGTTGATAAAATGCAGAACGAGCCTTGGCAACATCACGCCCCTCTTCGAGTCTGTCTAGGTCATCCTGCCGATCTAATTCGACTTCTCTCTCTTTGTAAATGCGCACTCTAGGTGAGTCATGAATAATGTCACGGGGCAATACGGCCTCTGCATCATACACCATAAAGTAGGGTGTGTATCCGGTCGTTCGATTGGGCGTGGTCTGGAGTCCCCGGAGTACGGAATCAAGTTCCTCGACCCAGTGCTTGTCTGATTCTCGTAAAGAGCGCACTAGTCTGGGCTTGATGCCACTCATTATCAGACCGTTGGCCCTTTCGACTTGGCCGTTTGTTTGAGGGTGGTATACGGATGGATAGTCGAGTTTAATGCCCAACTTAGCGCACTAGGTTTTCACCTCATCAACTGTAAAATTGGAGCCGTTAATAGTGATGATACTATGAGGGACACCATAACAATGGACTACGACGGATATAAAGTCAATAACTGGCCCTGCCTCAACTATTTTTACTGGTTTGGCCTCTATCCATTTAGTGAATTTATCTACGATTACCAGCAAGTATTTCTTTTTGTGGCTTCCCCCTTTAAGGGGACCAACCATATCAAGCCCCCAGACCACGAAGGGCCAAGTAATGGGGATTGTTTTAAATGTGGTGGGAGGCATGTGACTTTGATTGGCGAAAAGCTCACAGCCCACACAATGTTAGACAAGGGCTTGGGCGTCTGCTCGAGCTATGGGCAAGAAAAAACATATCCTGAATGCCTTGCCAACGAGGGCTTGAGTTGCGCATGATGACCGCCCAAGCCAGCATGTCTTTCTGCCACGAGTTGCCTTCCCTCCTCTTCGGAGATACACCTTTGTAGGACTCTGGTAGTGCTCTTTTTGTATAGTTCAACCTCATGTATTTTGAAGGCTTTAGAGCACCGAACTATGCATCAAGCTTCATTTTGATCATCAGGAAGCTCCTGCCTATTAAGGCAGGACAGGAATGGTTTGGTCTAGGGAGCGATAACGGCCATGATCTCATGAGCAAAGGGTGTTATCTCAATATCCGGACCCCCGACGGTATCGGCATTATGTTCGGCAGTTGGGGGTGTGGCCAGGTTCGCACTATCTTCTCTGCTCTCACCCTGCCATATTATGGATGGCTTGAAGAGCCTTTCCACAAATGGCTGCCTGATTACGGCCTCGAGCGACATGATGAAAATCAAGTCCCTCAACCAAGCTGATATTTTTAATACAACGTTTTGATATGCCGCCATTTTTGGGTCTTTTGCATCGAACTCTCCATTGACCTGGGATATTGCAAGGTTTGAATCACCACGCACCTCCAACCATTCTATACCCATGGAGATAGCCATGCGAAGACCATGCAGAAGCGCCTCATATTCGGCTGCATTATTTGAGTCTGTATATATAATTTGTAATACATAGCGGACTTTATCCCTAGTAGGAGATGTTAGGATGATGCCAGCCCCCAGTCCGGCCAGCATTTTGGTGCCGTCGAAGTACATACTCCAATTGGAGTATGAACTATACTCTTTAGGGAGTTCGGCTTCCATCCATTCGGTGACAAAGTCTGCCAGCACATAGGATTTAATAGCCCGGCGTGGCTGGTATATTACTTCGAATGGTAAAAGCTCGATGGCCCACTTAACTATGCGGCCAGTGGCATCCCTGTTATTGATAATGTCGTTAAGTGGTACTTCGGATGCCACTGTCATCGAACACTCTTGAAAATAGTGTCGTAGTTTACCGGATGCCATGAAGACCGTGTAGGCTATCTTCTGGTAGTGGGGGTATCGGGATTTGCAAGGTGGGAGGACCTCCGATACATAATATACTGGTTTTTGGGTGGAGAATTTATGACCCTCTTCCCCTTGTTTGAAGACAAGTACGACACTAACTACTTGGTTAGTTGCCGAAATGTATACTATCATAGGCTCACCAACACTTGGGGTAGCTAGGATTGGGTTGCTTGCAAGTAGGGCCTTGATTTCTTCCAATCCGGTTGTTGCAACGTTCGTCCATTCAAAGTTATCAGTGCGTCACAATAGCTTGTAGAGTGGTAATCCTTTTTCTCCCAATTTGGAGATAAAACTGGTTAACGCTGCAACGCACCCTGCTAGTTTTTGGACCTGCTTCATGTCTGTTGGTATAGCCAATTGTGACAGAGCTCGGATCCTGGCTAGGTTTGCTTCAATTCCTCTATTGGAAACAATAAACCCTAGCAACTTTCCGACTGGGACTCCGAAGACACATTTTTATGGATTGAGCCGTATGTCGTATGTCCCGAGGTTGTCGAAGGTGAGGCGAAGATCGTCCACCAGTGTTTCGACATGCTTCGTCTTGATAACCACGTCGTCTACATATGCTTTGACTGTTTTGCCGATTTTTTTTCCTAGCATGTTTGAATCATACGCTGGTAGGTAGGCCCCGCATTTTTTAGTCCGAAGGGCATAGTGTTGAAGCAGAAAGGACCATAAGGGGTGATGAACGCTGTTGCATCCTGATCAGATTCCATCATCTTAATTTGATGGTATCTGGAATACACGTAGAGGAAACACAAAGAATCGTGTACTGCAGTCGCGTCAATGATTTGGTCGATGCGGGGTAGTGGGAAAGGGTCTTTAGGGCAAACCTTGTTGAGGTCTTTGAAATAGACGCACATGTGCCAGGATTTGTCCTTCCTTGGTATGATGACCAAGTCGGCTAACCAGACCGGATGTTTGATTTCCCTAATAAACTCGGCCTCTAGCAACTTCGCTAGCTCTTCTCCCATGGCTTGACGCTTGGGTTCGGAGAATCATCGTAGTGTCTGCTTCACAGTGTCGGCGTCCTGGATATGGGCGTATCCAGCCTTGCCTTCCTGCGGCCCACCACGTGGCTACATCGACGACCTGGTATGGCCCAGCTTCAACATCAACAACTCAAGACCCTCACGAGGGGCCAAGCCTCATGAGGCGGACGATGCCAAGTCCCCCGAGGGGACCGGCCTCCTCAGGCTGGCTCCCGAGGGGCGGAGATTTCTATGCAAGGTTTACCTCACGAGACTCAGTTGATGTGAACCATGATGACCAAGGCCAAGCGGGCGCAGAGCGCAGGTTTCCTCTTTGGTGCAAAGGAGGCAAGCCACAGGCGTGGGTCCCGAAGAATCAACAAAAGGTTTCCATTCTGGTGCAACGAGACCAAGACCGCCAAGACGGCAGGACGGAGGTCATCGACGAGCCCACCGCAGCGTCATGATCAAAGGCTTTTCGCAGGCGAAGACTACTTTTGTCAGGATAAGTTGTACTACTTGTCCCCTTTCAAATCCGGCCGTTGTGGGATCCCTTCCCTCCAACATTTTGGAATAGGACCAAGGCCACTATAAATAGGACTAGCCACCACCATAGAGAGGGACAAGTCTAACTAGCTCACACCACACCAGCTCCCTCGAGCTCAAGAACGCCTAAGCTCCTGAGGCCAGTTCATCCACTGTACTAGTTCATCCTCAGCCCACTGAGGCAATCCACCACCAGGTGGCCAGAACCAGGATAAGCTGTTGTGTCTCTTTGTCTCTTTGAGCTTGTCGCGCTAGGCTTAGGAGGGTCGCGAGTAGGCAGGCTGGGTAGGTTGAGATCTCCACACGCACCCCAGAGTTCGAACCTCTCAAGGGTTTGTGGATCCTTTAATCCGACATTTGGCGCCCTAGGTAGGGGTGCATCAGATCTTCTCTTCCGTCGACCAGTCCTCCGCCGTTCCGCCGACACCATGGCCGATGCCCCGAGGATGCACGTCGAGCACTGGGTCGTCCAGGCCTCTTCGGCATCACCCGCTGACGAGGAAAACCTCCACTCCACTCTGCTCGTCGCCACGCTACACCGGGGGTGACCGGCCTTGGGGGGCGCGCGACGCAACCTTCTCCACTGACGCCGCGCCGCAGCTGCGCTGCCGCGCGGTCTGTGAACTATATTGCAGCAACCGCTCCACACACGCGGAGGGAACAAGCAAACATGCGGGCAGCGGCCATCGTGGTCCGAAAGCTCTTACGATGCAGGTTGTTGGAAAGTGGCCGCGGCACCCTGCTAGATCCGGTCGCCGAGCTACCGGATGCGGCGTGCAGGGTGCGCTGCCGTTCTGCACCCTGCCCACGTCACAGGTGGTGGGGGCGCGCTCATCCCCAACACAACCGCGCGCCCCCTCCCAGGGCCCCTGGAGAGCCTCTCGGCACCGACCAGCCCCACGGAGTAGCGTGCACCCCTCCGAACGTGCCACCACGGCGCAGGGCTACTCCAAGCGACATCACCAGGGGCCGCACTGGAGTATCGGCCCCTGGCCGACAAGACCAGAGGGCGACTGAAGAAGGCAGGAACGTGAGGCAGTCGGGCGGCGCTTCTGGTGAGGCCAATCTGGAAGCCTACTTCCCCGTCGCGATGGATCCAAGGCACGCGCTGGGAGAGGGGCCGAGCTGATCCCCCGTGCCAAGCTGGGCGCTGGATATACACGAGGCCAAGCTCTACTTCGAGCCGCCACCAAGCCCCGCCAACATCTCCAACAGCGACATCTTCTGGGTACAGCTAACGCCGCAGGAGGATGCTTACGCTGACCATGAATCATAGGTGAAGCAGCGTGCAGCTCCCACCAGGACTCTCAGGACGACGGATCCCCAACAGGAGCATGAAGGACATTGGGAGTAGCACGGGGGAAGCCTGACGGCAGGGCCCTCCTTGCGCATCACGGAGCAGGGCCCTTCCTAGAGGTAGGTTCCCCGCCAGGGAAGGCACCGACAAGCCCTTCTTCTTGGTGGGGGGCCTGCGGTCACTGAGGATACTGCCAGCGTCCTCCTGGCCCCTCGGTATTGTCCTGGTTTCCGGTCTCCCCTACAGTGGTCACGGGTGGCACACGGTGGGGTCCTCGTCGGGCGACATGAAGCAAGGCTCCGCCCTATGAAGGTCTCCGCTCGTGACACTCTCACGTAATAATGAGTGGGGATGTACATGCCCTCGAGTCTCCTCAGTGCCGCCTTGGGGCCTCACGGGGGCTCCCGCCCACATCCTAGTGGAAGCACCATGCTCTGCGCTGGCCGTCGACACTGTCCCCAATGACTATGCCCAGCCAGTGGAAGCACTTAGCTCCAAGTTGGTGAGAAGACTTGAAGACTAGCTAGGCGCAGGACGCGGCCATTTGCTTTTGCCTCTTTTCTGTACCTGCTCGACTACTTCTTGAAGTAGTTTGACTTTCGTGCGTTTATAAAAATGGGGGGGCGGGGTTCTCGTTTCATATCGCCCTCTTGCCTTCAGTTCTTGCGTTCTTTCTGGAGCTCATGACTGTTGCCCTACCCTCAAGTGCCTCGCGAGCGGGGGCTGGGTACGGTGCATGCGTTGGTGCCAATCTCCCCCCACGGGGGGGGGGGGGGGCTCAAGGGTGTGGCCGCCCCGTGCGCCCACCTCGCTACGGCCTAGTAGTTGGCTCCTCACAAGGCACTCTACAGCAGGCCAGCATGCCCCTCTGGAGGCACAGAACCTCGCGAGCCCGCGGCAGGCTCGCCTTAAGAGGAGCGCCGCCGCGATACCAGGCCTCACTCGAGACCCACGAAACCAAAGATAAGTCATAAAACAACTACCTCGCTCAGCGGCCCGCAACCCTGTGGGGCCCCGCTTTGGGCGCTACGTCAAAAGCATTTCACAATCTCACACATCATAAGGGGCACCCCCTTTTCAAAATGCTCTCACAAGAATGCATTCAAGTTTTTGTCATAGAGGTCAAAGCAAAAAGAAACACGGGCCTAGCTAGACGCACCTTCTTCGTCACTCCCATCCGCGCTACTTGCGTCATGGCTGCCATCCTCCTCATCATCATCACCCGCGGCAGCTTCTTCGTCCGCGAGCACAGCCGTGTCATCCTCAGGAGTCAGCTCCTTCACCAAGGTGTCCACTTGGCCATCCACCCACTTGGCGAGCTTGTCTTGGGTGGCCACAGGCACGGGGGATAGCACGATGCTGAAATCAAAGTGGGAATCGAGGTTCAAGAGGTTACTGAAGATGCGCGGGAGTGCATGCCCAAGGAGGCCCAGGCTCCTCTCCTCAACAAGCTAGCGAGCCTTCGCGGCCTGATCTTCTAGGCGGGTCACAATATTAGTGAAGAAGTTGAGACTGCTGGCATAGTCGCTCTCGTGCGGGTGAGGAGCACTCTCGTCACAAATAGCCCCCAAGGCATTGTTGGCTCTAACGCGCAGGCCTTGGAGCACGGAGCCGTGCTAGCGTTCCAATGTCAGGCGGCGGCTCTTCTCACTCAAAGCCTTCTTTAGGAGGGTGGCGGTGTCTTCGACTTGCCTTCGGAGAGAGGATATCTCAGCACAGGCAGAATTCAAGGAAGATTGGGAGGAAGTCAGGGCTCCTCGGGCAGCGCTCTCATGCTGCTCCGCAGACTGCAGCTTAGCCTTCAGGGTAGAGGTCCGGCCCTCAAGCTTGGCCTCGAGCAGCTCCAGATCCAGGAATTGCCTCTCAGCCAACTCAGCATGCGCCTTCGCCGCCCTCTCCTCCACCTCCAGCTGGACCCGTGTCTCTCAGGCGGCGACGGCGTCCTCAGCCGTGGAAGCCTGGCTCTCCCTCACGTCCAGCCTCTCCGATGCCATGATGTGATCCACGGCCTCCAACGTCAAGTCTTCGCCTCAGGAGCTCCGCCTCGGTGAAGGCCGCCTCGCCAGGCGAAGAGGCCAGAAGGGCGCGGCGCTCCTCAACTTTGCGCTCAAGGACCGCATTTGAAGGCAAAAGCTCTCGCTCCCGCTCCTCGGCCACCTCGTGGTGATAGTTGGCTGCCTCGGCCTCTTCCATGGCGCGGGCACAAGCCTCACGAGAAGTCGTGAGCAAGGCCGCCGCGCGCACTTCCGCTTCGTCACGCTGAAGTCTCCCAAGGTTAATGACAATCTTCAGCCGCTGCCACTCATGCTCAAAGCGGCGGTTTTCCGCCTCAAGCCTGGTGTCAACACTGGTGAGGTCCCCGCCAAGATTGATCATCGCACGCATCACTTCACCGATGAGCCCGACGCGCACGCCACTGCACCCATGAGCGAACACAAGCTCGTCGCCAAGACCTTCGCTAACCCAGAGGCTGCCCGGGAGGCACTAGGCGCCCCGCTAGCCGCCAGCCGGGGGCTGGCCGGTGTAGCCCCACAACTTGAAGACGAAGGCTGCCCGCGGGGCACCCCCTGCCGACAATGACATGAGGAAGGATCACCAGGCATCCTCCATCTCATGGGCTGAGTCGCGGGGAGAGGTAGCAGGGAGCCCGATTCTGGGGCACCCTCGCGGTGTCGTGGCTACTAGATTCGGCCCAATGCCTTGCGCAAGACCAGGGCGTTGGGCGCTGGTCGCGGGCGTCAAGCTAGAAGCTTTGGGGGCGCCCGCTTCCCGAGGTTTCGCCTTTGTGGGAGCCCTACAAGACCCCAGTCGTGAGAAAACACGGCGTGCTAGGAATCAAGAGTAAAGATACTTACTCATCGGCAGCCATGTATCTCCTCGGCTTCAGACGGCCGACGGGTGCCATCGCTGTGGCACGGGGACCTCTTCCTCGACACAGGGCACAAGCACAGGCGGGGTCGACCAGACCTCGATGGGAAATCCTCGGGAGGAGGAGTGCTTGCCGGGGCAGGGACCCCGGGACCATCGGCGCGCGGATAAATCTTCTGACTTACGGCTCCGGAGCCATTGGTGGGCCCCTCGCCATCAGGAGCCACTCTGGGGAAACCACCTTGGGCATCAGGGGCCTCTGCCTCCAGAGTTGGGGGTCACGTCAGCTCTACGGCAACTCCTTCCAGGGCCCAGGAGTCTCGGCCTCCTGGGCCACTAATGGCACCAGGCCTCCGGAGGAGCCCTCAACAACTGTTGGAGGTGGGCCCCCCCTGCTTCCACACTCGGGGCGCACGCGGCAGGATCGATCAGGAGAGGAGCCATGAAGATAGGGTTCTCGCGCGGCCCCTCAAGGCCCTCTGGAAGCAACCCCCACTCGTCGAACAGAGGCATCTACCCAGTGAAGGCTGCCTTGTTCGAGCACAGATAGAGAACACAGCCACCCCCCGGAAGGTCAGCAGGCTCGGGCTCGCCCGTCGGGAGTTTGAGCACCATGCTCAAGGTCCCAACAACTAGTGATGGCCTCTGTAGCCTCATTGGATCTTCGACGCCTGCAAAGTCCCACATTGGGCGAGAATGGCGCTAGAGGGGAGTGATGCGCTGCCTGACGAATTCCTTCACCACCATTGGCGCCGTCACCTCCAAATCCTAAAGCCTCGCCAATCTCTTCTAGATGAAAGCAAGACTCCGGTCGGAGAGCCTCTCGTGGCACCAACCGATGCTAGGCGCGGCTGGCACCCCAGGAGTCAAGAGCAGGGGCCTGAACATGTGGGCATCCATGAGAAGCCACTGCTTCCGGAATCCCTTCGCGGCAGGCGAGAGCTCGAAGTCGATTCCTGAACCGGCAGTTGCGGCCACAACTTCAAAGGTTGTGCACCCAGAGCATTGGCGGCCATCGACCAACCGAAGCAAGAAGAAATGGTGAAATAAGGCCACGGAAGGAGTAATGCCGACCATGGCCTCGCAGAGGAAGGCGACGATGGCGAGAAGGATGATAGAGCAGGGGTCCAGATGCAGCAGGTGGATTTGATAATGCGATATCACAACATTGAAGAAGGGAAAGAAGGGAGGAATCAGCCCCGCAAGAAGAGCATGGAGATGGATGGGGATCTCGGTGGCGCTCATCTATTTCACTCGCCAAGATGCAGGGTGGACGGTCGTCGCCCTCCCCTCATTGGAATCGGCAGCAAGCGCATGGCGAACCTTGTCCAACACCTCCTGATTGATCACCGTCGACTGCTCAAGGGATGGATCCAGGGCCGGCGGAGGACTGGCTGGGGCGAGCGGCTTCCCCTTCTTCTTCCTCGGCTAGGGGGGCATGACGAGCGCCAAAAGAAGGGCGGGGTGCCAGTGCCGGATCTATGGACGTGGCGACAAGATTGGAAAGGAGGAAACAAGGGCCGAGCGTGTTAATCTATGAAGGCGAGCTGCACTAGCAATAGGCGGCTACTGGGCCTGCCAGATATCAAGGCAGTGTGGGGAAGTGGAGACGCCCACGTCCCATTAAGCGCCATGTGTCATCAAGGCCGCAGGCAGTTAGGGCCCGTGGCGCTCCGCACTTGCCCTTTGTCTTCTCCTAGAAGCCAGGTCCGAGCACGCCTTGGGCCCGGGGGCTACTGTCGGCGTCCTGGATATGGGGGTATCGAGCCCTGCCTGCCTGTGGCCCACCACGTGGGTCCATCGATGGTCTCGTATGGCCCAGCTTCAGCATCAACAACTCAAGACCCTCACGAGGCAGACAACGCCAGGCTGGCTCCCAAGGGGCGGAGAGTTCTATGCAAGGTTTACTTCACGAGGCTCAGTCAACGTGAGCCATGGCGACCAAGGCCAGGCGGGCGCCAGGCTGGAGCAGAGTGCAGATTTCCTCTTCGGTGCTAAGGAGGCAAGCCACAGGCACGGAGTCCCGAGGAATCAACCAAAGGTTTCCATTCTGGTGCAACAAGACCAAGACCGCCAGGACCGTAGGACAGAGGTCATCGACAAGCCCACCGCAGCATCGCGACCAGAGGCTTTTCGCAGGAGAAGAGTACTTTTGTCAGGATAAGATGTACTACTTGTCCCCTTTCAAATCCGGCCATTGTGGGATCCCTTCCCGCCAACATTTGGGAAGAGGACCAAGTCCACTATAAATAGGACTAGCCACCACCATAGAGAGGGACAAGTCTAACTAGCTCACACCACACCAGCTTCCTCGAGCTCAAGACCTCCTCACCTCCTAAGGCCAGCTCATCCACTGTACTAGTTCATCCTCATCCAACTGAGATAATCCACCAAAACCCTGGAGTAGGGTATTACATAGCAAGGTGGCCCAAACCAGGATAAACTGCTGTGTCTCTTTCTCTCTTTGAGCTTGTCGCACGAGGCTTAGGCGGACCGCGAGTAGGCAGGCTCAGTAGGTTGAGATCTCTGCACGCACCCCAGAGTTTGAAGCTCTCAAGGGTTTGAGGATCCCTTAATCCGACACACGGGTTTGAAACCCTTGATTATATTGAGACTGTGTTCGTCCAGCCTGCGTGGGATGCCGGCCATGTCTGAAGGGTGCCAGGCGAAAATATCCCAATTCTCTCACAAGAATGTGCTTAAAGACAACGCACTCCAGTTGAGTTTGTTGGGCCCTCCATGTGCTTTCCATCGCACAGTACTTTTGCACTATCTGTGATAGTTCCCTGAAGCTTTGTATATGACGACGGTCGAGGGCATTTCCCTCGTCGGTGCAATTGCGATTACAGACCGAAACTACGTCGTCGTCGGGGCAATCTTCGATCTTGTTTTTAACAAGAAGGAATCTGGCACAAAAGTGGTGGACCGATTCCTGAGGTTGCTGCTTGTAACACCCCGGATGTAACTTTCCATAGTTGTAACTCCAATTCTTGCCATTTCTGGCTATCTGATATGAGATTTCCTCCGTGGTTGGGTTTTTGTCTTTCGTTTTGCATTTTGTTCATGCCATGCATTTCATCTCATGTCATCATTCGCATTAAATCATCATTTTTTTCTTAAAACATGCATCCGCTCGTAGTTGCCGCTCCTCGCTTCTCTTCATTATGTTCATTGACCGTTACAAGACCAACCATGTTTTCGATTCCCTCTTGTCAAACCACCTAACCTCTATGCACAACCACCGACCCCCTCTTGTGCGTGTCCGAAAACTGCTCCGAACCCGAACCGTGCTATCGTGACTGATGAGTCCGGATCATCCCCAAACATCCCTAAAATATCTTCGGTTCTTTGTTTGGGCTTCCTAACTTATTTATCCAGACCGTCTGCTTTTGATTGGAGGGACTAGGTACTGTAACGCCCACGATGCAGCTATATCTCTCACATGTCGAGGCACGACTTAGAGGCATAACCGCATTGTAGGTTTTGTCGCAAGAAGGGTCATCTTCACACAATCCCATGTAATGAACAAGAATGGGATATTGAGAGTTGGCTTACAATCGCCACTTCACACAATACATAAATAAGTTCATACATCACTCAAAATACACTCATAGACCAACTATGGTCAAATCCAAATGAAAAGAAGATAACCCCAAATTCAAGATCCCCGATCGTCCCAACTGGGCTCCACTACTGATCATCAGGAGACGAAACTATTGGAAATATGCCCTAGAGGCAATAATAAATTAGTTATTATTATATTTCCTTGTTCATGATAATCGTGTATAATCCATGCTATAATTGTATTGATAGGAAACTCAGATACATGTGTGGGTACATAGACAACACCATGTCCCTAGTAAGCCTATAGTGAACTAGCTCGTTGATCAACAGATGGTCACGGTTTCCTGACCATGGACATTGGATGTCGTTGATAACGGGATCACATCATTAGGAGAATGATGTGATGGACAAGACCCAATCCTAAGCCTAGCACAAAGATCGTAGTTCGTATGCTAAAGCTTTTCTAATGTCAAGTATCATTTCCTTAGACCATGAGATTGTGCAACTCCCGGATACCATAGGAATGCTTTGGGTGTACCAAATGTCACAACGTAACTGGGTGGCTATAAAGGTGCACTACAGGTATCTCCGAAAGTGTCTGTTGGGTTGGCATGAATCGAGACTGGGATTTGCCACTCCGGTTAACGAAGAGGTATCTCTGGGCCCACTCGGTAGGACATCATCATAATGTGCACAATGTGACCAAAGGGTTGATCACGGGATGATGTGTTATGGAACGAGTAAAGAGACTTGCCGGTAACGAGATTGAACAAGGTATCGGCATACCGACGATCGAATCTCGGGCAAGTACAATACCGCTAGACAAAGGGAATTGTATACGGGATCGATTGAGTCCTTGACATCGTAGTTCATCCGATGAGATCATCGTGGAACATGTGGGAGCCAACATGGGTATCCAGATCCTGCTATTGGTTATTGACCGAAGAACGTCTCGGTCATGTCTGCATGGTTCCCGAACCCGTAGGGTCTACACACTTAAGGTTCGATGACGCTAGGGTTATAAAGGAAGTTTGTATATGGTTACCGAATTTTGTTCGGAGTCCTGGATGTGATCCCGGACGTCACGAGGAGTTCCGGAATGGTCCGGAGGTAAAGATTTATATATGGGAAGTCCTGTTTTGGTCATCGGAAAAGTTTCGGGTTTTATCGGTAACGTACCGGGACCACCGGGAGGGTCCCGGGGGTCCACCAAGTGGGGCCACCATCCCCGCAGGGCTGCATGGTCTAAGTGTGGGAGGGGACCAGCTCCAGGTGGGCTGGTGCGCCCCCCACAAGGCCCAAGGCGCAGGGAAGAGTGGGAGGGGGGCAAACCCTAGGGCAGATGGGCCTTAAGGCCCACCCCAGGTGCACCTCCCCTCTCTCCCCTTCTGGCCGCCACCCAGATGGGATCTGGGGGCTGCCGCCACCCCTGGGGAGGGAACCCTAGAGGGGCCGCAGCCCCCTCCCCTTCCCCTATAAATAGTTGAGGTGTAGGGGCTGGCCAACAGATGAGTTTCTCTCCCTCTTGGCGCAGCCCTACCTCTCTCCCTTGTCCTCTCCCGCGGTGCTTGGCGAAGCCCTGCAGGATTGCCACGCTCCACCACCACCACCACACCGTTGTGCTGTTGCTGGACGGAGTCTTCCTCAACCTCTCCCTCTCTCCTTGCTGGATCAAGGCGTGGGAGACGTCACCGGGCTATACGTGTGTTGAACGCGGAGGTGCCGTCCGTTCGGCACTAGGATCTTCGGTGATTTGGATCACGACGAGTACGACTCCTTCAACCCCGTTCTCTTGAACGCTTCCGCTTAGTGGTCTACAAGGGTATGTAGATGCACTCTCCTTCCCCTCGTTGCTGGTTTCTCCATAGATAGATCTTGGTGACACATAGGAAAATTTTGAATTTCTGCTACGTTCCCCAATAGTGGCATCATGAGCTAGGTCTATTGCATAGATTCTTTGCACGAGTAGAACACAAAGTAGTTGTGGACGTTGATTTTGTTCGATATGCTTACCGTTACTAGTCCAATCTTGTTTCGATGGTATTGTGGGATGAAGCAGCCCGGACCGACCTTACACGTACACTTACGTGAGACAGGTTCCACCGACTGACATGCACTAGGTGCATAAGGTGGCTAGCGGGTGCCAGTCTCTCCCACTTTAGTCAGAACGGATTCGATGAAAAGGGTCCTTATGAAGGGTAAATAGCAATTGACATATCACGTTGTGGTTTTTGCGTAGGTAAGAAACGTTCTTGCTAGAAACCCATAGCAGCCACGTAAAACATGCAAACAACAATTAGAGGGCGTCTAACTTGTTTTTGGAGGGTATGCTATGTGATGTGATATGGCCAAAAGAATGTGATGAATGATATATGTGATGTATGAGATTGATCATGTTATTGTAACAGGAATCACGACTTGCATGTCGATGAGTATGACAACCGGCAGGAGCCATAGGAGTTGTCTTAATTTATTGTATGACCTGCGTGTCATTAAAACAACGCCATGTAATTACTTTACTTTATTGCTAACCGGTAGCCATAGTAGTAGAAGTAATAGTTGGCGAGACAACTTCATGAAGACACGATGATGGAGATCATGATGATAGAGATCATGGTGTCATGCCGGTGAGATGATGATCATGGAGCCCCGAAGATGGAGATCAAAAGGAGCAAAATGATATTGGCCATATCATGTCACTATTTGATTGCATGTGATGTTTATCATGATTATACATCTTATTTGCTTAGAACGACGATAGTAAATAAGATGATCCCTCATTGAAATTTCAAGAAAGTGTTCCCCCTAACTGTGCACCGTTGCGAAAATTCGTCGTTTCGAAGCACCACGTGATGATCGGGTGTGATAGATTCTTAGGTTCACATACAACGGGTGTAAGCCAGATTTACACACGCGAAACACTTAGGTTAACTTGACGAGCCTAGAATGTACAGACATGGCCTCGGAACACAAGAGACCTAAAGGTCGAGCATGAGTCGTATGGTAGATACGATCAACATGAAGATGTTCACCGATGATGACTAGTCCATCTCACGTGATGATCGGACACGACCCAGTTGACTCGGATCATGTAATCACTTAGATGACTAGAGGGATGTGTATCTGAGTGGGAGTTCATGAGATGAACTTAATTATCCTGAACATAGTCAAAAGGTCTTTGCAAATTATGTCGTAGCTTGCGCTTTAGTTCTACTGTTTTAGATATGTTCCTAGAGAAAATATAGTTGAAAGTTGACAGTAGCGATTATGCGGACAGTAGAAAGCTGATGTCCTTAATGCACCGCTCAGTGTGCAGAACCCCAAAACGTCGTCTGTGGATGTTGCAAACATCGGACATACACGTTTTGATAACTACGTGATACTTCAGTTAAACGGTTTAGAGTTGAGGCACCAAAGACGTTTTTGAAACGTCGCGAAACATATGAGTTGTTTCGAGGGCTGAAATTGGGATTTCAGGCTCATGCCCACGTCAAGAGGTATAAGACCTCCGATGATTTTCTTAGCCTGCAAACTAAGGGAGAAAAGCTCAATCGTTGAGCTTGTGCTCAGATTGTCTGAGTGCAACAATCACTTGAATCGAGTGGGAGTTGATCTTCCAGATGAGATAGTGATGTTTCTCCAAAGTCATTGCCACCAAGTTGCTAGAGCTTCATGATGAACTATAACAAATCAGGGATAGATATGATGATCCTTGAGATATTCACGATGTTTGACACCGCGAAAGTAGAAATCAAGAAGGAGCGTCAATTGTTGATGGTTAGTGAAACCACTAGTTTCAAGAAGGGCGAGGGCAAGAAGGGGCACTTCATGAAACGGAAAATCAGTTGCTGCTCCAATGAAGAAACCCAAGGTTGAACCCAAACCCGAGACTAAGTGCTTCTGTAATAAGGGGAACAGCCACTGGAGCAGAATTACCCTAGATACTTGGTAGATAAGAAGGCTGGCAAGGTCGATAGAAGTATGTTGGATATACATTATGTTAATGTGTACTTTACTAGTACTCCTAGTAGCACCAGGGTATTAGATACCGGTTTGGTTGCTAAGTGTTAGTAACTCGAAATAAAAGCTATGGAATAAACGGAGACTAGCTAAAGGTGAGCTGACGATATGTGTTGGAAGTATTTCCATGGTTGATGTGATCAAGCATCGCACGCTCCCTCTACCATCGAGATTGGTGTTAAACCTAAATAATTGTTATTTGGTGTTTGCGTTGAGCATAGGCATGATTGGATTATGTCTATTGCAATACGATTATTCATTTAAGGAGAATAATGGTTACTCTGTTTATTTGAATAATACCTTCAATGGTCTTACACCTAAAAGGAATGGTTTATTGAATCTCGATCGTAGTGATACACATTTTCATGCCAAAAGATATAAGATAGTAATGATAGTACCACTTACTTGTGGCACTGCCATGTAAGTCATATTGGTGTAAAACGCATGAAGAAGCTCCATGTTGATGGATCTTTGGACTCACTCGTTTTTGAAAAGTTTGAGACATGCAAACCATGTCTATTGGTATATACACATGAAGAAACTCCATGCAGATGGATCGTTTGGACTCACTTGTTTTTGAATCACTTGAGACATGCAAATCATACCACATAGGCAAGATGACTGAAAAGCCTTGTTTTTAGTAAGATGGAACAACATAGCAACTTGTTGGAAGTAACACATTTTGATGTGTGCAGTCCAATGAGTGCTAAGGCATGCAGTGAATATCGTTATGTTCTTACTTCACGGATGATTTAACTAGATACTGAGTATATTTACTTGATGAAACACAAGTCTGAATTATTGAATGGTTCAAGTAATTTCAGAGTGAAGTTGAAGATCATTGTGACAAGAGGATAAAATGTCTATGATATGATCATAGAGATGAGTATCTGAGTTACGAGCTTTGGCACGCAATTAAGACATTGTGGAAATGTTTCACAATTAATACCGCCTGGAACACCATAGTGTGATGGTGTGTCCAAACATCATAGTTGCACCCTATTAGATATGGTGCGTACCATGATGTCTCTTATCGAATTACCACTATCGTTCATGGGTTAGGCATTAGAGACAACCACACTCACTTTAATAGGGCACCACGTAATTCCATTGAGATGACACCATTTGAACTATGCTTTGGAGAAACCTAAGTTGTCGTTTCTTAAAAGTTTGGGGCTGCGACGCATATGTGAAAAAGTTTCATCGTGATAAGCTCGAACCCAAAACGGATAATTACATCTTCATAGGATACCCAAAATGGTTGAGTATACCTCCTATCTCAGATCCAGAAGCAAAAGATTGTTTCTAGAAACGGGTCCTTTCTCGAGGAAAAGTTTCTCTCGAAAGAATTGAGTGGGAGGATGGTGGAGACTTGATAAGGTTATTGAACCATCACTTCAACCAGTGTGTAGCAGGGCACAGGAAGTTGTTCATGTGGCACCTACACCAATTGAAGTGGATGTTGATGATAGTGATCATGATGCTTCGGATCAAGTCACTACCGAACCTCGTAGGTGGACAAGGACGTGTACTACTTCAGAGTGGTATGCAATCCTGTCTTAGAGGTCATGTTGCTAGACAACAATGAACCTACGAGCTATGCAGAAGCGATGGTGGGCCCGGATTCCGACGAATGGCTCGAGGCCATAAAATCCGAGAGAGGATCCATGACTTTGGAAGAAATCTTTATGGTCGTAAGGCCGTTGGGTACAGATGGATTTTAAAAGGAAGACAAACAATGATGGTAAGAATCACCATTAAGAAAGCTCGACTTGTCGTTAAGATGTTTTCCGACAAGTTCAAGGAGTTGACTACGGTGAGGCTTTCTTACTCGTAGCGATGCTAAGAGTCTGTTGGAAATGGATTAGCAGTTACTGCATTATTTATGAAATCTTGCAGATAGAATGTCAAACATTGTTTCCTCGAAAGTTTTCTTGAGGAAAGGTTGTATGTGATACAGCCAGAAGGTTATGACAATCCTGAAGAACGCTAACAAATATGCAAAACTCCAGCAATCCTTCTAAGGACTGGAGTAAGCATCTCGGAGCTGGAATTTACGCTTTGATAAGATGATCAAAGATTTTAGGTTTATACAAAGTTTATGAGAAACTTGTATTTCCAAAGAAGTGAGTGGGAGCGCTATAGAATTTCTGATGAGTATATGTTGTTGACATATTGTTGATCAGAAATGATGTAGAATTTCTGGAAAGCATATAGGTTATTTGAAAAGTGTTTTTCAATAGAAAACCTGGAATAAGCTACTTGAACAATAAGCATCAAGATCTATAAGATATATCAAAATGCTTAAATACTTTCAAATGAGAACATACCTTGGCATGATCTTGAAGGTGTTCAAGATGGATCAGTCGAAGAAGGAGTTCTTTCCTGAGTTGTTAGGTATGAAGTTAAGAGTTAAAGCTCGACCACGGCAGAAGAGAGAGAAAGGACGAAGATCGTCCCCTATGCTTTAGACGTAGGCTCTATAGTATGCTATACTGTGTACCGCACCGGAAGTGTGCCTTGCCATGAGTAGGTCAAGGGGTACAAGAATGATCCAGGAATGGATCATTGAACAGCAGTCAAAATTGTCCTTGGAGTAATTAAGGACATGTTTCTCGATATTGGAGGTGATAAAGAGTTCGGTGTAAAGGGTTACGTCGATGCAAGCTTTAACACCTATCTGAATGACTCTGAGTAGCAAACCGGATACATATAGTGGAGCAACCATTTGGAATAGCTTCAAGTGGAGCGTGGAAGCATCATTTACAATATGACATAGAGAATTGCGAAGTACATACGGATCTGAATGTTACAGACCCGTTGACTAAAACCTCCCTCACAAGCAAAACATGATCAAACCCCAGAGCTCATTGAGACTTAATCACATGGTGATGTGAACTAGTTTGAGACACTAGTAAACTCTTTGGATGTTGGTCACATGGCGATGTGACCTATCAGTGTTAATCACATGGCGATGTGAACTAGATTATTGACTCTAGTAAGTGGGAGACTGTTGGAAATATGCCCTAGAGGCAATAATAAATTAGTTATTATTATATTTCCTTGTTCATGATAATCGTTTATTATCCATGCTATAATTGTATTGATAGGAAACTTAGATACATGTGTGGGTACATAGACAACACCATGTCCCTAGTAAGCCTATAGTGAACTAGCTCGTTGATCAACAGATGGTCACGGTTTCCTGATCATGGACATTGGATGTCGTTGATGTCAGGACCCCGATCCTAAATCACACCGATCTAGCATGTAACACATCATATCACTTTGCGGCCTCACGCACGGTTTTCCCACGGGTGCCACCTTACCTGGCCCGGGACCGTTTGCGCCTTTTGGCTCACGTATATGATAGTGCTGCTAGCATCCATATGACAAAGAACCCGGGCTGACATGGCTAGTCGTGAACCCAAAGTGGCACTAACTTACAAGGACAGGCATACATGACCCAACAACGAACGTGTCGGTCATCAGCGAGTGAATCTAGGCTGTAGCACTGGGCTAGCAGGACTCCAGTGAACCGGGCTGTAGCGGCTAACAGGACTCCGAAATTCATCGCGTGACATTTCCCCGAGGGGACAGACACAGGAACGAAGAAGGACACATGCCGGCCAGCCTAAGTGTTCCGGAGCAGTAGCAAGCTACCATGGCTTAGTGGAAACACTAGGAGACATTTCCCGGTAAGAGAGGCTACTAAGGATAAACAACTAGATAGTTAGGTCCCACACATACCAAGCATTTCAATAACATACACACAATATGCTCGATATGTGCAAATACAACATGGCATCACAACATGACTCTCCAACTCAAGCATTTTATTCAATAGGCTCCGAGGAGCGAGATATTACAACCATGGGTCTCATGACCCAACAATGAGAGCATACAAGTCAAAGCACATGCGGAAGCTTAACATGTCTAAGTACAGACAACTATAAATGAAAAAGGCTGAGAAGCCTGACTATCTACTAGATCCTGCCGAGGGCACAAGATCGTAGCTGAGGTAACAAGCTAAACGTCGAAGTCCATGCGGTACTACTAGCGAGACTGAAGTCTCTCTGCAAAAACATAAATTAAGCAACGTGAGTACAAATGTACCCAGCAAGACTTACATCAGAACTAACTACATATGCATCATTATCAACAAGGGGATGGTGGGGTTTAACTGCAGCAAGCCAGCTTTGACTCGGTGGCTATCCTAAACTACGACTGCAAGTAACTCTTTTGAGGTGGCGCACACGAGTACACATATTCACCATATCAATACACCACTATGGATCCGCTCCCGTCTCCCTACGAGAACGCCATCCATAGCACTCACGCTTATCTTGCGTATTTTAGAGTATCCACTTTCACTTGTCTATGAACTGTACAGGAAACCCAGAAGTCCTTTACCGCGGACACGGCTATTCGAATAGATCATATTAACCCTGCAGGGGTGTACTTCTTCACACATGCTCTCACCACTTACCGCCATTTACACGACATGTACTCGGCAACCTTCAAGCGGAAGCCCAGCGAGGGTGTCGGCCACGACCTGACTAACCACACAAGTCTCTCGTCCAGGTTTATCGCCTATTCGGGTTCCATCCGCAAGGAGATCCGGCCGGGGTGTCGCTCACGGCCCCAAACGATGTGTGCAGGGTTCCCAAGCCCACCTCGACGGGTGGATTTATGCTTGGTACACCGTGTCACGGTGCCTAGTCTGTCCCAAGCCCACCTGTACCGGGTGCCACTTGGTAGACTACTAACACTACCTACAAACACCAGAAACTAGTTGCAACTCCTGGACAGAGATCAAGTTGATTAATAAGTCGAGAGGGGCACTTAAGCATTCCAATGCGTGGTAGTAGCTGTTCATGGATCACAAACATAGAACTCAGTTCCTGAGGACGGCTGCAATGAGACAACCCACCATGTACTCCTACATGGCCTCTCACCGCTACCTTTACCAAATCGTGTTCACACACTTAGCTCACACACAGTAGGACATGTTTACACACCTCCAATTCATCCCCGATGAATCAGACCTGACTCAACTCTAAGCAGTAGCAGGCATGACAAACAAGCATGAATGAGTAGGCACATCAGGGCTCAAACAACTCCTACTCATGCTAGTGGGTTTCATCTATTTACTGTGGCAATGATAGGTCATGTAGAGGAGAGGGGTTCAACTACCGCAACATGTAACAGTTGAGTCGTTGTTGAACTAATGCAGTAAAAGAGAGCTGGAGCGAGAGAGTGGGATTGTATCAGAATGAACAAGGGGGTTTTGCTTGCCTGGCACTTCTGAAGATAATATAGCTCTTCATCGGTGTCATCGAACTCATCGTCGGAACCATGTCTATCGAAGGGGGCAAGTTCCGGCAACACAGAAGGAAACACAATCAATGCAATGCACAATATGATGCATGATCATGACATAGCAAAATGAGTGTGTTGGGCTAATGCAACTAGCAGCAGGTTAAATGAAGTTGGTTTGAACCTTAGGTTCAAATTCAAACTCCATATGTGAAGGTTTAAATGTCAGTATATGATTTGCCTAAACAGTAGTCATAAGTTGTTCTAACATGCATGAAAATGGTACAGATGGATAGATTGGATTTTTCTGATCATTTTTCATATATAAATTATTTCATTCTGAGCTATGGTTGAATTTATATGAATTTTGGAAGTTTGAGATATTTCCTGGAATTCCCTGTATAAAAATAAATCCAGAAAATACTTATTGCGTCAGCATTGCGTCACTATGACGTCAGCAGTCAACGACGCCGGTCCAAGTCAAACCTGGCCAGTGGGGTCCCCTAGTCAGTGACCCAGTGTTGGTTAGTGTCAGTGACAGGTGGGGCCGGGTCAACAGGTGACGTGGCCAGGTCAAACTGACTGTGGGGCCCGTGGGGTTAGTTTAGTCTAAACAGGAGCTAAGCAGGGTTAATTAGTCCGTGGGACCCGGTAGTCAGTGGCTCTGGGAAGGGTTAGCTGGCTGTGATTAGCGCTAATCACGCGGCCACGTCGGCTCGCCGGAGTTCAGCCGGCGGCGAACCCGAACCATGGCGGAGCCCGCTCGGAACTCGCCAGAGGCCACGGGTCGACGCGCCAGGGGCACCCGAAGGAAGCCCGTGCCCCTGCGCATCCGGGGAGACCGACCGGAGGGAGCAGGGTGGCCGGAGTTCGCCAGAAGCGAGCTCCTGGCGGCGGCCGGAGCTCGGGCAGGACCGACTACTCGCTATGGTGCATGGGAAGGTGAGCTAGCAGGGGCGTTCGTCTCCTGGGAGCAGCACGAGCACGATGACGTGCTCAGGAGCAAGCTACAGCGTCTGTAACCACGATGGCGACATGGCCGTCGGCGGCGAGCTTCGGGCACTTGCAGAACGAGGGCTAGAGGACGGAACGGAGGGGGCGAGCAAAGAGGAGAGATGAGGAGCTCACAGGGAGGCGGCGCAGAAGGTCAGTGGGCTCGGGGGCGCGCCAGACGTCGCGAATCGACGGCGGTGATCGGGGCGGCCCGAGGTTGAAGACGAGCTCGAAGGCGTCACCATGGTGCTCTTGGGTTCGGGATCTTCCACGTGAAGGATCTTTGCGTCGTCACGGAGCTTTTGGACACGGGGAAGGGGCGATTGGACCACGATGGTCATGGTGGCAGCGAACGGCGGCGACAGTGGCGTTCGGTGGTGAGAGGAAGAGAGAACAGAGGAAGGGGATGAGCTCGAGAGAGAGTGAGAGCGTTTCGAGGGGGTGGCGTGGCGCTGCGGGAGACATCCAGGGGGAGGAGGAGGCAGTCAGGCAGGGAGGAGCTGGCCTCCTCGGGCACGCGCGTGCGAGCACGCAGCTGCTTCGAGACGAGGGGGAGGAAGATGACTGGCAGCTGGGCTGCACAGTAACTGGCCGCGCAGGTGGGCTGGTATCCCTGATGGGCCTCAAGGTAAGTCCAGGTAAGGTTGCTCTGTGTTATTTCCTATTTTCTATTTTTCTGTAAATATTGGGCTTTATTAAAAATAGTAAAACGTTTCAAAAAATCCTGCAAATAATTGTGGGCTCTGTCGGGATTATTCCTAACAGCCCACACTTAATTTCAGAATTAACTGAGCACTTAAAATAATATATATCATTTAAATGCCCAATTGCAAATACTGTATGATTTAATTCAGTGACCAAATATGTCATGGAAAAATGTGCAACACCACTGGTTATGGTTCTAGCATCATCCAGAAATGATGAACATTTTTGAAAGCCATTTGAACTTACTAAAAATATTTTAGGTGAACCTAGTGAATTCCTTTAATGCTAGGGTTTGAACATCCCCATTTCAGGTTTAAATGAAATTTTAAACATGATGCAGCAACAAGCTAGTCCAAGTGCATAGCAAGGCTAGGGATGTGACAACTCACCCCCACTAAACAAGAATCTCGTCTCGAGATTCAGCCGTAGGGTAAGATGAAGGGGAAAACGCAACTAACGAAATCTTCACAATCCAGGTTGCACTTCAAATGAACGTTGATTCAATCACCATCTTTGTCTTGTTGTCTTGCTCTGAGAACTCCAGCCAACATGACAACGAGAGGAGAAGGAGACTCTAGAAGGATCGATCTTCTCGAAGATCGAACAACTTAGGATCAACTCGCGGAATGAGACATAGCAGCATCTCCCGAGGTAAGACATGAAACATACATCCATAGGGATGGAGTGTAACAGATGATGAAGGTTCACTAGGTAGACAACAATTTCACACTTAAGAAGGTGGTGAACGGTTGTCAACGTAGCGAGAAGTTTGAGTTGCCATGATACCATAACAAGACATCTTGGAGGAGGGTGATTCATAGAATTATTACCTTAGGTGGCAAAAGAATTACCTTTGATAAGAGATCATTAAGACTCTCTGTATCATCCTAAAGCAAATCACAACAATCATTTGGCAGAGTTTGGTAGAATGGCATAACCGAATTAAAATAGATGATGTGGATTACCTTGTTGAAAACAACACAAGGGATGATTTTAGTAACTGGGGAGAAGCCCAACAGTAGAGAGTGGGTCCACTGTTTGAAAAGTTATTGCATAACCGAGGGAACTGAGAGCAATCCCAGTTAGTGCCGATGATAACACCTAGCGCTTGCGCGTGCTCTCAAGAACTTGAGCATTTCCATATTCATCAAGGTTTTACCAACATCCGTGTCAAGGATGCTGGCAACACATCATACTACCATGATGAACAACAATAGACGATGCAGATGCAAAGGAGGATAACACTTGTCAAATTTCACCTTAGCAAGGCCAAGGAAACAAAATCGGGATGATCGACCGAGAGACATTTAGCACTCCGCTTCTAATGTTCTCCTTGATGTGCTAGCGTAACCCATTCATAAAGACGGGTTGATAACTAGATCATCAGGTAAAAGGTCGGACTTCGGGAACACAAAAATCCATAAGGAACAACTAGGGAGTAGATCCTACAAAATCCTTATGGGGAGGTGGCCAACTTCCTCAAACAAGATACTACAATAATAGGTGTTTCGGCTGGGTGTGTTGGCCACGACATCCACTTTACCGGTTATCGAGGGACCAATACTATAGTTCTTGGGAAATGTTCCAACCATCATATCTGCCTGAGATTCAGATCTGGTTGGTGTTAGAATAATCCAGACTCATCGAGTCTAGGAAGAAAAATGAAAGTTTGCAACATAAATCGACGAGATGACGTTGCGAGATTCTCGGGGAATGAACTACAATAGCAAGCTCCAAAACATGAGCTGGTTCTGCTACAACATGTGAACACATTGTCCCAGACAAACATGATCACATGGTAGTCTTACAATAAAACACTACCGAGTTCAGGTGGGGAGCCATCATCGAGGATATCGAAGTCCTTGCATAAGGTATACTCTTAAGAAGGAGCTTCTTCACCTTGAACAAATCAATCAGTGGCTCGGTGTGCTAGGGGATACATATGGAATGAAGATGATCAGTCTATCAGACCATAGAATACTTCGCACATGCATGACTGGCTTGGGATGATTCCAGAGGAGCAAAAACAAACTTTCTTGAATTCACGGCGGCAACTTACATCAAATGCACGTGAATTAGAGGAAGTCACTTCTTTCATCCGAGCATATGCTTCATGAGCGGGACATGAAGATAATGCTTTTTAGAAGTTTCCAACACTAGCTGGATGTTCAACCTGAATCATGGAGATGATGAAAATGTTGTCAATGGGCTGAACAACAATTCATCCAGGTTTCCATATTAGTGGAATTCCACAATTATGTGAACAAGGTGATAGCATTGGTCAGACCAAAGAATATAATGGTGTATGCTCGAGGAAAAACCACGAGTAAGACAACATTAAGAATATCGTTGGTTCTGATTTGATTTGACGATAGCCCATACTCAATCAAAGGTTTGGGTAAGATAATAGATCCAACAATTGATCACAAGGACCAATTGATGAAGATATCATCTTTCTTCAACACACACACACACAAAAAGATATCCCTTAACATGAACTAAGTCGGACAAGCTTTTATCTTCCAACTCTCCAAGTTGTTGTTTAGCTTGACCAACTAGTTCAGGGGTATCCCACACAGATTCTTGGAGAAGGGGTGGTTTCAGAAAACCAACTAGCTTACAACTCAACATAGCGGTCAGGTGACAACCTGGTGATACTTCCGAGAAGATAATCAGAAAATCACGAACCACCGATATGCTTCTAAGCTCGAGAACAACCTTGCTTGTCAGGGCAAGACGATATGATCAATAGAGCGAAGATTTGAAATAATCCTAACTCATTGATCGAGGAGTGCACCATGAGAATGGACTAGGTAGCACGATCAATCTTAGAATGATGATTCAATAACCAACATGCTAAGAATGAAATTATTGTCCTTTAACTACCAAGCAACGGAGTTGCTAGGAGTGTTGAGTTCACACATCACGATTCACTTGTCGGCATTCCGGTTCAACAACACGGGGACCGACAAATGAATAATGATGGCGAGGAGTATCACTGCACCAAGAATTCATAAGATGATGTGTAATTCCTATGACTTTCTTGACATAAAGAGGGTAATACTTCAGGGTAGAACAGAGCAAAAACTGGATTAGTATTTGATCTGCGGAGTATGACTACTTTGACCCAATCCTAGATATGGATGAGGTACTGGAGTTCATTTCTCCTAGTCATTCTGGGATAGAATGGCTTGACGGACCACAAGGGTAATAGGCATCGATGAACGAGTGCACACATACTCTTGACTATCAATTGATAGACGAGGGTCAGAAGACGACTAGGGGGAGACAACTCAAAAGAACATATGATTTTCTGAGTTGTGGACGCATAGATTAGTATGTCGAACCAGGTTCAACATATTTCTTCCGGATAACCCATGCAGAAAGGTAGAACTGGCAGAGCCACAATATAGAATGGAGAACTCATCAAGAGCACTCTGGTTGTGATCTTTTGGTTCAAAAGAACTCCTGCCAAGAATGGTTCATGGTATTTGGAAGAACGATATACCACGGACCTCGAGGACTATCGCAAAGGTTACTAATATCCTAAAGGCACTAGCAATTACTATCAACATGAAGTAAGTAGGGTGAATCTTGGGCTCAAAAACCCAGGAGTGGAATACCTACTACTAACTGGCATCACAAGATGCTTTCGAGAATGATGGCCAGAATCATCACACCGGGAACACAAAACATGGCTAGACTACTAGATGATCCCCTGAGACACCTAGGGTCATAATAATAGCTCCAACATATACGTCAAGGCAATAGAGTACCTCAACTCACTGATTAGTATGGTTAATCTGGCCAAAGGAACATCGGAACGGTAAGAAGGTATTTGCAAATGCATCAGACTATTTAGAAACCTGGGATGACTCGGATAGCATAACGGCTGTAAAAGCTCAAAAAGATTTGAAACCTATTGCAAATATGGTGGCATAGCCACTCAGAAGCACAATATCAAGGTTTCGGGATCAACAATTATCATACGGAAGTAGTAGGAACTGAATAGAGGCTTAAATCCATTAATCCTATAAGTCTACGGATTAGTAACACGTGATCCTAATAGAAAGAAGAGATAGCCTAGTTCTTAATCCCCGTAGAAGAGAAGAGGTTGACTCAGATCAGAAGGGCATGAGGTATAAGGAATAAAAAGAGCCTTACGTTCCATCCCACAATCAATTCCCTTATATAACTAAAGCATTTCTAGACTCAACTTCGACCAGTTTGGCTTGGTAAACCTATAGGCAGTCAAGCTCTGATACCAAAGCTGTCAGGACCCCGATCCTAAATCACACCGATCTAGCATGTAACACATCATATCACTTTGCGGCCTCACGCACGGTATTCCCACGGGTGCCACCTTACCTGGCCCGGGACCGTTTGTGCCTTTTGGCTCACGTATATGATAGTGCCGCTAGCATCCACATGACAAAGAACCCGGGCTGACATGGCTAGTCGTGAACCCAAAGTGGCACTAACTTACAAGGACAGGCATACATGACCCAACAACGAACATGTCGGTCATCAGCGAGTGAATCCAGGCTATAGCACTGGGCTAGCAGGCTCCGGTGAACCGGGCTGTAGCGGCTAACAGGACTCCGGAATTCATCGCGTGACATTTCCCCGAGGGGACAGACACATGAACGAAGAAGGACACATGCCGGCCAGCCTAAGTGTTCCGGAGCAGTAGCAAGCTACCATGGCTCAGTGGAAACACTAGGAGACATTTCCCGATAAGAGAGGCTACTAAGGATAAACAACTAGATAGTCAGGTCCCACACATACCAAGCATTTCAATAACATACACACAATATGCTCGATATGTGCAAATACAACATGGCATCACAACATGACTCTACAACTCAAGCATTTTATTCAATAGGCTCCGAGGAGCGAGATATTACAATCATGGGTCTCATGACCCAACAATCAGAGCATACAAGTCAAAGCACATGCGGAAGCTTAACATGTCTGAGTACAGACATCTACAAATGAAAAAGGCTGAGAAGCCTGACTATCTACTAGATCCTGCCGAGG
This sequence comes from Triticum aestivum, assembly GCF_018294505.1. Classification (NCBI taxonomy): domain Eukaryota; kingdom Viridiplantae; phylum Streptophyta; class Magnoliopsida; order Poales; family Poaceae; genus Triticum; species Triticum aestivum. The sequence goes on along the minus strand of NC_057804.1, from coordinate 272,422,483 downwards.
GCACAAGATCGTAGCTGAGGTAACAAGCTAAACGTCGAAGTCCACGCGGTACTACTAGCGAGACTGAAGTCTCTCTGCAAAAACATAAATTAAGCAACGTGAGTACAAATGTACCCAGCAAGACTTACATCAGAACTAACTACATATGCATCATTATCAACAAGGGGATGGTGGGGTTTAACTGCAGCAAGCCAGCTTTGACTCGGTGGCTATCCTGAACTACGACTGCAAGTAACTCTTTTGAGGTGGCGCACACGAGTCCACATATTCACCATATCAATACACCACTATGGATCCGCTCCCGTCTCCCTACGAGAACGCCATCCATAGCACTCACGCTTATCTTGCGTATTTTAGAGTATCCACTTTCACTTGTCTATGAACTGTACAGGCAACCCAGAAGTCCTTTACCGCGGACACGGCTATTCGAATAGATCATATTAACCCTGCAGGGGTGTACTTCTTCACACACGCTCTCACCACTTACCGCCATTTACACGACATGTACTCGGCAACCTTCAAGCGGAAGCCCAGCGAGGGTGTCGGCCACGACCTGACTAACCACACAAGTCTCTCGTCCAGGTTTATCGCCTATTCGGGTTCCATCCGCAAGGAGATCCGGCCGGGGTGTCGCTCACGGCCCCAAACGATGTGTGCAGGGTTCCCAAGCCCACCTCGACAGGTGGATCTACGCTTGGTACACCGTGCCACTGGTGCCTAGTCTGTCCCAAGCCCACCTGTACCGGGTGCCACTTGGTAGACTACTAACACTACCTACAAACACCAGAAACTAGTTGCAACTCCTGGATAGAGATCAAGTTGATTAATAAGTCGAGAGGGGCACTTAAGCATTCCAATGCGTGGTAGTAGCTGGTCATGGATCACAAACACAGAACTCAGTTCCTGAGGACGGCTGCAATGAGACAACCCACCATGTACTTCTACATGGCCTCTCACCGATACCTTTACCAAATCATGTTCACACACTTAGCTCACACAAAGTAGGACATGTTTACACACCTCCAATTTATCCCCGATGAATCAGACCTGACTCAACTCTAAGCAGTAGCAAGCATGACAAACAAGCATGAATGAGTAGGCACATCAGGGCTCAAACAACTCCTACTCATGCTAGTGGGTTTCATCTATTTACTGTGGCAATGACAGGTCATGCAGAGGAGAGGGGTTCAACTACCGCAACATGTAACAGTTGAGTCGTTGTTGAACTAATGCAGTAAAAGAGAGCAGGAGCGAGAGAGTGGGATTGTATCAGAATGAACAAGGGGGTTTTGCTTGCCTGGCACTTCTAAAGATAATATAGCTCTTCATTGGTGTCATCGAACTCATCGTCGGAACCACGTCTATCGAGAGGGGGCAAGTTCCGGCAACACAGAGGGAAACACAATCAATGCAATGCACAATATGATGCATGATCATGACATGGCAAAATGAGTGTGTTGGGTTAATGCAACTAGCAGCAGGTTAAATGAAGTTGGTTTGAACCTTAGGTTCAAATTCAAACTCCATATGTGAAGGTTTAAATGTCAGTATATGATTTGTCCTAAACAGTAGTCATAAGTTGTTCTAACATGCATGAAAATTGTACAGATGGATAGATTGGATTTTTTTGATCATTTTTCATATATAAATTATTTCATTCTGAGCTACGGTTGAATTTATATGAATTTTGGAAGTTTGAGATATTTCCTGGAATTTCCTGTATAAAAATAAATCCAGAAAATACTTATTGCGTCAGCATTGCGTCACTATGACGTCAGTAGTCAACGACGCCGGTCCAAGTCAAACCTGGCCAGTGGGGTCCCCTAGTCAGTGACCCAGTGTTGGTTAGTGTCAGTGACAGGTGGGGCCGGGTCAACAGGTGACGTGGCCAGGTCAAACTGATTGTGGGGCCCGTGGGGTTAGTTTAGTCTAAACAGGAGCTAAGCAGGGTTAATTAGTCCGTGGATCCCGGTAGTCAGTGGCTCTGGGAGGCTTAGCTGGCTGTCATTAGTGCTAATCACGCGGCCACGTCAGCTCGCCGGATTTCAGCTGGCGGCGACCCTGAACCACGGCGGAGCCCGCTCGGAGCTCGCCAGAGGCCATGGGTCGACGCGCCAGGGGCACCCGAAGGAAGCCCGTGCCCGTGCGCATCCGGGGAGACCGACCGGAGGGCGCAGGGTGGCCGGAGTTCGTCGGAAGCGAGCTCCTGGCGGCGGCCGGAGCTCGGGCAGGACCGACTACTCGCTATGGTGCATGGGAAGGTGAGCTAGCAGGGGCATTCGTCTCTTGGGAGCAGCACGAGCACGATGACGTGCTCAGGAGCAAGCTACGGCATCTGTAACCACAACGGCGACATGGCCGTCGGCGGCGAGCTTCGGGCACTTGCGGAACGAGGGCTAGAGGACGGAACGGAGGGGGCGAGCAAAGAGGAGAGATGAGGAGCTCACAGGGAGGCGGCGCAGAAGGTCAGTGGGCTCGGGGGCGTGCCAGACGTCGCGAATCGACGGCGGTGATCGGGGCGGCCCGAGGTTGAAGACGAGCTCGAAGGCGTCACCACAGTGCTCTTGGGTTCGGGATCTTCCGCGTGAAGGATCTTTGCGTCGTCACAGAGCTTTTGGACACGAGAAAGGGGCGAGAGGACCACGATGGTCACGTTGGCAGCGAACGGCGGCGACGGTGGCGTTCGGTGGTGAGAGGGAGAGAGAACAGAGGAAGGGGATGAGCTCGAGAGAGAGTGAGAGCGGTTCGAGGGGGTGGCGTGGCGCTGCGGGAGACGTCCAGGGGGAGGAGGAGGCAGCCAGGCAGGGAGGAGCTGGCCTCCTCGGCCGCGCGCGTGCCAGCACGTAGCTGCTTCGGGACGAGGGAGAGGAAGATGACTGGCAGCTGGGCTGCACAGTAACGGGCCGCGCAGGTGGGCTGGTATCCCTGGTGGGCCTCAAGGTAAGTCCAGGTAAGATTGCTCTGTGTTATTTCCTGTTTTCTATTTTTCTGTAAATATTGGACTTTATTAAAAATAGTAAAACGTTTCAAAAAATCCTGCAAATAATTGTGGGCTCTGTTGGGATTATTCCTAACAGCCCACACTTAATTTCAGAATTAACTGAGCACTTAAAATAATATAAATCATTTAAATGCCCAATTGCAAATACTGTATGATTTAATTCAGTGACCAAATATGTCATGGAAAAATGTGCAACACCACTGGTTATGGTTCTAGCATCATCTAGAAATGATGAACATTTTTGAAAGCCATTTGGACTTACTGAAAATATTTTAGGTGAACCTAGTGAATTCCTTTAATGCTAGGGTTTGAACATCCCCATTTCAGGTTTAAATGAAATTTTAAACATGATGCAGCAACAAGCTAGTCCAAGTGCATAGCTAGGCTAGGGATGTGACAGTTGATAACGGGATCACATCATTTGGAGAATGATGTGATGGACAAGACCCAATCCTAAGCCTAGCACAAAGATCATAGTTCGTATGCTAAAGCTTTTCTAATGTCAAGTATCATTTCTTTAGACCATGAGATTGTGCAACTCCCGGATACCGTAGGAATGCTTTGGGTGTACCAAACGTCACAACGTAACTGGGTGGCTATAAAGGTGCACTACAGGTATCTCTGAAAGTGTCTGCTGGGTTGGCACGAATCAAGACTGGGATTTGTCACTCCGGTTAACGGAGAGGTATCTCTGGGCCCACTCTGTAGGACATCATCATAATGTGCACAATGTGACCAAAGGGTTGATCATGGGATGATGTGTTACAGAACGAGTAAAGAGACTTGCCGGTAACGAGATTGAACAAGGTATCGGCATACCGACGATCGAATCTCGGGCAAGTACAATATCGCTAGACAAAGGGAATTGTATACGGGATCGATTGAGTCCTTGACATCGTGGTTCATCCGATGAGATCATCATGGAACATGTGGGAGCCAACATGGGTATCCAGATCCCGCTGTTGGTTATTGATCGGAGAACGTCTCGGTCATGTCTGCATGGTTCCCGAACCCGTAGGGTCTACACACTTAAGGTTCGATGACTCTAGGGTTATAAAGAAAGTTTGTATGTGGTTACCGAATGTTGTTCGGAGTCCCGGATGTGATCCCGGACGTCACGAGGAGTTCTGGAATGGTCCGGAGGTAAAGATTTATATATGGGAAGTCCTGCTTTGGTCACCGAAAAAGTTTTCGGTTTTTTCGGTAACGTACCGGGACCATCGGGAGGGTCCCGGGGGTCCACCAAGTGGGGCCGCCATCCCCGCAGGGCTGCATGGGCTATGTGTGGGAGGGGACCAGCCCCAGGTGGGCTGGTGCGCCCCCCACAAGGCCCAAGGCGCAGGGAAGAGTGAGAGGGGGCAAACCCTAGGGCAGATGGGCCTTAAGGCCCACCCTAGGTGCGCCTCCCCTCTCTCCCCTTCTGGCCGCCACCCAGATGGGATCTGGGGGCTGCCGCCACCCCTGGGGAGGGAACCCTAGAGGGGGCGCGACCCCCTCCCCTTCCCCTATAAATAGTTGAGGTGTAGGGGCTGCCCAACAGATGAGTTTCTCTCCCTCTTGGCGCAGCCCTACCTCTCTCCCTTCTCCTCTCCCGCGGTGCTTGGCGAAGCCCTGCAGGATTGCCATGCTCCTCCACCACCACCATGCCGTTGTGCTGCTGCTGGACGGAGTCTTCCTCAACCTCTCCCTCTCTCCTTGCTGGATCAAGGCGTGGGAGACGTCACCGGGCTGTATGTGTGTTGAACGCGGAGGTGCCGTCCATTCGGCACTAGGATCTCCGGTGATTTGGATCACGACGAGTACGACTCCTTCAACCCTGTTCTCTTGAACGCTTCCGCTTAGCGATCTACAAGGGTATGTAGATGCACTCTCCTTCCCCTCGTTGCTGGTTTCTCCATAGATAGATCTTGGTGACACGTAGGAAATTTTTGAATTTCTGCTACGTTCCCCAACAGAAACATAGTAATGACCAAGGTCCTCGTCAAACTCCCACTTGAGCTCGATTGTGCCACTTGCACTGGTATCCTCGACACATGTATCTGTTTTGGTAGAATTTGTGAGTCACGGGGACTCAGCAATCTCACACCCGCGAGATCAAGACTATTTAAGCTCATGGGTAGGAAAGGGGTAAGGTGGTGGAGCTGCAGCAAGCACTAAGCATATATGGTGGCTAACATACGCAAGTGATAGCGAGAAGAGAAGCAACACATCTGTCGAGAAGCTAGAAGTGATCAAGAAGTGATCCTGAAACTACTTACGTTCATACATAACCCAAACCGTGTTCACTTCCTGGACTCCGCCGAGAAGGGACCATCATGGCTACACACGCGGTTGATGCATTTTAATTAAGTCAAGTGTCAAGTTCTCTACAGCCGGATATTAACAAATTCCCGTCTGCCACATAACCGCGGGCACGGCTTTCGAAATATAATACGTTGCAGGGGTGTCCCAACTTAGCCCATCACAAGCTCTCACGGTCAACGAAGGATATTCCTTCTCCCAGGAAGACCTGATCAGTCTCGGAATCCTGCTTTACAAGACATTTCGACAATGGTAAAACAAGACTAGCAAGACCACCCGACTGTGCCAACAAATCCCGATAGGAGCTGCACATATCCGAGTGAAGTGAACAGGTACCAAAGTAACCCAAGTTGCCAAGGGACGGTCCCGCACGGTGCTCTAGTTTGGGCCAACACTCGGAGGAGCACTGGCCCGGGGGGGGGGGGTAAATAAATTTGACCCTCGGGCTCGCGAAAACCCAAGGGAAAAAGGCTTAGGTGGCAAATGGTAAAACCAAGGTTGGGCCTTGCTAGAGGAGTTTTATTCAAAGCGAACTGTCAAGGGGGTCCCATAAATGACCCAACCGCGTAAGGAACGCAAAATCAAGGAATATAACACCTTTATGACGGAAACTAGGGAGGCAAAAGTGGAACAAAATACCAGGCATAAGGCCGAGCCTACCACCCTTTACCAAGTATATAGGTGTATTAATTAAACAAGAGATACTGTCATATCATGAAATATCCATGTTCCAATAAGGAACAAACTTCATCTTCACCTGCAACTAGCAACGCTATAAGAGGGGCTGAGCAGAAGCGGTGACATAGCCAAACAATGGCTTGCTAGGAAAGGATGGTTAGAGGCTTGACATGGCAATATGGGAGGTATGATAGACAAGTGGTAGGTAGCGCAAACATAGCGATAGAGCGAACAACTAGCAAAGCAAAGATAGAAGTGATATCAAGGGTATGGTCATCTTGCCTGCAAAGTTCTTCGAGTTGTCGAAAGCTTGATCCTCGTTAGCATACTCAACAGGTTCCTTGTTCACGTACTCGTCTCCTGGCTCTACCCGAAGCAAGAACATGAGCAATGGAACCACAAGAAATCACGGTGCAATGCACAAGCAACATTATGCAATACATGGCATGATATGCGAGATGTGATATGCAATGTATATGCGGGATCCGGAAAGAAAAATGATGAACAAGGCATCAACTTGGAAAACCAAGTATTCCACTAGAAAGATGAGATGATTTCGGTTGAAATCGATATAAAGATCACCGGGAACGGATGCATGGTTTGCAAATGGCAAGCAAAACAAGAATGACACAATTCTGCGATTAACAACATGATAGCACTTAGAGTACATCAAGAAACTATTCTACAGCACCCCAACATAGCAACAAAGCATATGGTAGTGATCTACAAGAGATGCTTGACAAAATATGAACACTGGGCTACGACTAGATCACACAATAGCAGGTTCAAACAAGCATGGCAAAAGTGCAAAAGATATCATCTTCACACAGACTTAGTGAAAATACTGAACATGGCAGAAATAGCATCAGGAAGCAATGTTTAGAGCAAGCAAACATCATGCTACAGGAACATATCATAGAAATTAAGGCATGCATGATACTACTAATGCATAGGAACTATAGTCCCTTACTGATCATGAGCCCAAAAGGATCAGAGATATGATGGGCACCCATGCAAACATACCAAGAATTTATAAATAGATTCAGACTGTGAAATTTAATGGCATGGCAAAACAGATTCATGTTGGCATGTTTAAAAAGCTTGATTAACTCCCTACATAGCATACCATGGCATGAGCTTAATTCCGGAAGCAAGTAGGCATGATGAAGAGCATGTACATGTGCAAACTACCTCCGTAGCATCTTTGAAATAAATCACACAAAAATGCCAAAACAACACCATGATGTAAAATGGCATGTATGCAAACTTGCTTAAATGCAGAAAATAATGCCACCACTGGATTGGTGGGATTTTTCTACCCCAAAAACATATATAATATATCTAGGTTGCAGTAGAAAAATCCCCACATTTATGCAAAAACAAATACAGCCTATAATGGAAACCTCAGCATATGCCAAAACTGGCATGTTCCGAATTTGGAATAAAACAGAAGACATGAGGGAAAGCTAGATGCACCCAGGCTATACCCAGCCGTTAGACTGACTGTTAGGGCCGTGGGCCACGTGGCTGGATGTGTGTATGATCGCTGGGGCCGAGGCGTCAGTGTTACAATGAAGAAAATAAAATCCACAGAAAACTGTGGAGAGCCTGGGATTCGAACCCAGGTCTCCTGGTTGCAATCGTGGGTGTGCTACCAGTTGGGCTAGGACGGGGCTGCTGGTTTGGTAGGGGCTCGGCTCCTGGTGAAAGAACTTAAGGCTGATACGGGCCCCTTCTCATCTGCAACAGACAAGATGCCGACGGTGCCTGCAAGCAACGACGACAACCACCAGAGCCAAAGGACACCGGCGGGGGTGCGGGATAGGCCAGAGTGGTACGCGCATGCGGTGCTGGAAGGGAACGTGCGTGCATGTGGAGCAACTGCGGGAGTTCGCGTGCGGGGTACTCGAGCTCGAGTCTGCTCGACTCAGGCTACGATGAGCACGACGGGCAGGGGGAAGCAGCAGGGCGCGGCGCGGGCAGGCTGTGAGAGAGTGCACGCATGGGCGCAGCAAGGCGTGGAGGAGCTCGTCTAGGAGGATCCAGAGAAGGAGGTGCACGTGAGATGTCTCTGAACTACCAAACTGAAGAAAAAAATTCAGAACTCACCTCGGTGCGGCGGGAACATGACGACGGCGAGATCTTGGCCGCTCCTAAGGAGACTGATCGGTGAAACTAAAAGAGCCGGGGGGAGGATGGGTATACCTAGTATACCTATGTCAAGGAGGTGAGGCCGGTGGCGCAACAGATCGACAGCGGGGAGGCGAAGATTTCCGGTGGACTTGCTGTCCGAGAAGGAGACGACGTAGAGGACGATGAGGACATTGGGGAAGGCGTCCTTGGGCTAGGATCAGCGTCACAATGGACTCGGGGAAGCACTGCGGTGCTTGGGGTCGATGGAGGGGAGGCCAGTGACGCACCTACGCCGGCAAGGAGCTCTTTCTTGGGCCGGTCATGGTGGTTGTAGGGAGGAAACAGAGTGGGGAAGCAGGGCGTGGGTGCCTCTTACCCGTGGCGGCGACGCGGAGGGGAAAGAAGGGAGGAGGAGGAACCCTAGGCTTGCCTTGGGTTGTCCCTTTATAGGGGGGAAGCGAGGGACATGGTGGCCATGGTGGCCATGTGTGCCCCTGTCCTCTGCTTTTACTGTGAGAGGAACGAGCGAGGGAGGAGGAAGAGGAACAGGGGTTCGGGTCACTACAGGTGGGGCCGGCGCGGGCTCCAGCTTGGAAAGGAGGGGGAGCGAGCGAGCACTGCTGGCTTGCTGGGGTAGCTGGGCCGGCCTAGAGTGAGGAGGACCAGCCGGGCTGTGATGCTGTTAGGATGCCCGCTGCTGCTTTCTTTCTTTTCTTCAACCCGGAAAAATAAAACAATAAAAGGCACAGGAGAGCTAAGACGAGGTGTTGGGGATATACAAAATACTGTCTGGGTCCTGCGAATTATGGACCTATTTCGAATAAAATTGGCTTGGGCATTTTAAAGGTAGAAAAATAAACTTGAGGCATTTTTAACCTAACCAAATCAACTCCAAAATGCATGAGATTTGGAGAGAGGTTTTAGCACATGTAGCAAGATTATCCAGGTCGAAGATGAACATTAAAGAGAAGGTAAAGGTGGCACTTGCAAAATGAAAGAAAAGGAAAGAAATGAGAAGTGGTGATGATGCAAGATTTCTGCCATGGAACATGCAAACAGGAGAAATAGTACGAATACACCATAGCAGCATGATTGGGATGACGAATGCAAGATGACACCAAGCCAACTGCTAACACGACAGACAAAAACCCAACCACGGAAGGAAAAATATTATATCACATATCCGGAAATGGCAAGAGTTGGAGTTACAAAGATGGAAAGTCACATCCGGGGTATTACAACACTCCACCACTACAAGAGGATCTCGTCCCAAGATCTAGGACTGAAAGAACTCCGGATATTCGGAACGGAGGTGATCCTCGCGCTCCCAGGTGGCTTCTCGGTCGGAATGGTGTGACCACTTCACTGTCAAGAATTTGATTGACTTGTTGCGAGTCTTGCGCTCGGTTTCTTCAAGAATAGCAATGGGGTGCTCATGATAACAGAGATCTTCTTGGAGTTCAATCTCTTCGAAGTTGATAGTGTGCTCAGGAGTCTTGAAGCACTTGCGAAGCTACGACACGTGAAACACATCATGCATGTTTGCAAAGTTGGATGGAAGCTCAAGTTGATAGGCGAGATCGCCTCTTTTGCCAATGATCTTGAAGGGACCCACGTATCTAGGGGCAAGCTTCCCTTTGATGGCGAAGCGACGAGTGCCTTTCATTAGAGAGATGCGGAGGTAGACATGGTCTCCGATTTCAAAAGCCACATCATAGTGCTTGTCATCATAATAGCTCTTCTGGCGCGATTGCGCTACTTTGAGATTCTCACGAATGACTTTTCACATTTCTTCGGCTTCTGTGATCAAGTCGATGCCAAGAAGTTGGCGTTCACCTATCTCGAACCAATTGAGAGGAGTACGACACTTTCTGCCATATAGAATTTCGAATGGGGCCTTGCTCGAACTCGCTTGGAAGCTGTTGTTGTAGAGCTCGGCATATGGAAGACAATCTTCCCACTTCATACCGAAAGATATGACGCAAGCCCTGAGCATGTCTTCGAGGGTTTGATTAACTCGCTCGACTTGGCCACTTGTTTGAGGATGGAAAGCTGTGCTGAAGCGAATGTTAGTGCCCATGGCCTTCTGAAAGGAGTCCCAGAACTTAGAGGTGAAAATGTTGCCATGATCTGAAGAAATCAATTGTGGAATGCCGTGAAAGGAGACAATCCTAGAGGTGTATAGCTCTGCCAACTGAGCTGTTGTGATAGATTCTTCGATTGGAAGGAAATGAGCCACTTTAGTAAGCTTGTCAATGACAACGAAAATAGCATCATTCCCATGCTTGGACTTTGGAAATCCAGTAACGAAGTCCATTTCGATATGATCAAATTTCCATTCTGGAATAGCAAGAGGTTGGAGGAGACCAGCTGGTCGTTGGTGTTCTTCTTTCACCCTTCGACAGACATCACATTCATTCACGAATTGAGCAACTTCTCGATTCATTCGAGTCCACCAATACGACTGTTTGAGGTCATGGTACATCTTCGTACTTCTAGGATGAATGGATAGAAGGGAATTGTGTGCCTCGTTCATAATGACTTTTCTCAGATCGCCTTTAGGAACCACAATACGATCCTCGAAGAAAAGAGTATCTTTGTCATCAATGTGGAAGCACTTGTATTTGGAGATGCCCTCGTCGATACCACGTTTCACCTTTTTCACCATGGTATCCAGGAGTTGTGCCTCACGAATTTGATATTCCAAAGTAGGAGAGACTATGAGGTTGGCAAGAAAGCCATGAGGAACAACTTGAAGATTCAGTTTGCAGAAAGCTTCACAAAGGTCCGGTTGGAAGGGCTTGAGAATTAAGCTGTTGCAATAAGCCTTTCTACTCAGAGCATCTGCAATCACATTCGCCTTGCCAGGAGTATATTCAATACTTGGATTCTACTCTTGAATCATTTCGACCCATCGAGTTTGCCTGAGGTTGAGGTTGGGTTGAGTGAAGATATACTTGAGGCTCTTGCGATCGGTGAATATGTCCACTTTCCTTCCCAACAAGAGATGTCTCCAAGTTATTAATGCATGGACAACTGCCGCCAACTCAAAATCGTGAGTGGGGTAGTTCTTTTCGTTGGGCTTCAACTGACGAGAGGTATAGGCCACAACTTTCTTCTCTTGATTAACACAACACCGAGACCTTGCAAGGAGGCATCACAGAAAACTTCGAATGGCTTGGATTCATCAGGAGGAGTCAAGACAGGAGCTGAGACAAGCTTCTCTTTGAGGGTGTTGAAAGCAGCGTCACACTCAGGCGACCAGACATACTTGACATGCTTCTAGAGGAGGTTGGAAAGAGGCTTTGCAATCTTAGAAAAGTTCTCAACAAATCTTCGGCAATAGCTTGCAAGACCAAGAAAACTGCGGAGCTGCTTGACATTCTGAGGAGGTTCCCAATTCACAATTGCAGACACCTTCTCGGGATTAACAGCGATGCCCTTGGCGGAGATGATGTGACCAAGGTAAAGAACTTCATCAAGCCAAAACTCACATTTGGAAAACTTCGCATAGAATTGATGCTCTCTGAGCTTGTCGAGCACCAATCGCAAATGTTTGTTATGATCATTCTTATTCTTGGAGAAGACAAAAATATCATCGAGATACACCAGAACGAATTCATTGGTATAGGGGTTGAAGATGAAGTTCATCATTCGACAGAATGTTGGAGGAGCATTGACAAGGCCGAAAGACATGACAGTATATTCATAAGAACCATAGCTTGTTCTCAATGCTGTCTTGGGAATATCTTGTTCACGAATGCGAATCTGATGATAACCCATATGGAGGTCAAGATTGGAGAATACTTTAGCACCTTTGAGTTGCTCGAATATCTCATTGATGTTGGGAAGTGGATACTTGTTCTTGATTGTCTTATTGTTCAATGGACGGTAATCGACGCACAGTCGGTCCGTGCGATCCTTCTTCTGGACAAAAAGAACTCCACAAACCCATGGAGATGAACTCGGTCTGATCAAACCCAGACCCTCTTGTTCATCGAGCTGTTTCTTCAATTCCTTCAGCTCTTTAGGTCCAAGCTTGTATGGACGCTTGCAAACGGGTTCAGTGTCGGGCTCAAGATCGATAACGATCTCGACTCGCCGGTGCAGAGGCATATCCGGAAGCTCTTCTGGAAAGACATCTTGGTACTCACAAACGACTGGAATCTGAGAGATTGCATCTAGCTCGCCCTTCTCATTGATAGAAAACAACCAAATGGTTTCATCACAAGTGGCATAGATGATCACATCCTTAGAAGAGTGTGTCAAATGAATCTCCCTGGCAGCACAATGAAGTTGAGCCTTGTGCTTAGAAAGCTAGTACATCCCGAGAATGAGATAGATATCCGAGTCACCAAGAACAAATGGTTTAGATAGAAATTTATAGTCGCCCATCTTGATAGAGACGCCATGAACTATCGAGTTGGCTCTCATTGACTTCCCCGGAGAAACAACACCCAAAGGTTTATCCATGTAAGACCAAGTAAAATCATTCTATGCAAAGAACGATCTTGACATGAAACAATGCGATGCACCAGTATCAAATAAGACTTTTGTAGGAATATCATTAACTGGAAGATTACCCATTATCACATTAGTAGATTCCTCCGCTTGCACTGCATTCATCATGTTCAGCTTTGCAGACTTGGGATTATGCTTGACCACTGCATTGCTTGAAGATCTCACAGGAGCAGGAGGCGGAAGGCGCCTTTGGTTGAAGCACTTGTTCGCGTAGTGACCTTTCTGCTGGCACTTGTTGCAAGTCACCTCTGAGAGCGGACGATGATAAGGAGCATTTGACATTGGAGCTTGAGAATTTGACTTGTTCTGATAGCCTGGGTTGGGTGGGAGGGAAGATCCACGACCACCTGATTTCTTCTGCTGGTAAGGCTGACGAAACAGAGGAGGAGGAAGGTAGAACTTCTGCTGCTTAGCTGCCACTTATGAGGAAGAAGACGACTGAACTACATCCCTGATTCTCTTGTTAGAAGCCTCACACTTGAGCTGAGCACCTTCTTGCTTGAGGGCCATATTGTAGAATTGATCAAACTGAGTAGGCTCAACAAGAACGAGAGCTAACTACAGATCCTCTTTGAGGCCACCTCTGAATTGATAAATCATACTCTTCTCATCAGGAACGTCTTGTTTAGCGAAGCGAGCAAGTTTCTGAAACTGCTTGTTGTATTCGTACACAGACATGCTGCCTTGCTTGAGATTGCGGAACTCCTCACGCTTGCTCTCAACAACACTAGTAGGGATGTGGTGAGCTTTAAAGTCCCGACAGAAGTCAGTCCAAGTAATCACTCTACCTCCTCTGGAATCTTTGTATTGCTGGAACCAATCAGCTTCTTGGTCCTTGAGCTGAAAAGAAGTGAACTTGACGTAGTCCTCAGGCCTGACATTGCTACATTCAAAATGCTTGTTCATGTCCACGAGCCAATCATCGGCGTCTGTGGCCTCGGCACAGTAGCTGAAAGACTTCGGCTGATTTGCAAGGAACTGGTTGAGGGTAGGAAACTGAGGTTGATGATTGAACTGCCCTTGACTTTGATTCCCTTGGTTTCCTTGGCCTTGGTTGCGCTCTTGCATGAGCTGAATCATCATCTGAGCGTTGGCGTTTGTGGCTGCCATCAAAGCTTGCCATGCCTCCGGAGGTGGAGGTGGAGGTGGAGGGTTCGCCTGACTCCCATCATTGCGTTCCGGATTCTGACGCGTTGGCGGAGCCATCCTAAAGAGGGTGACATCCGTTAGCATCTTGATAGACAGAGAGACAAGTTGAATCAACGGATAGAAATTGCAACATATAGTCTTCACAATAAACATTCGAACAAGGATGAACGAATGAATTCCAAAGCTAACATCACATGTCCATTAAGGTGAGAAGCCACTTGATAAAGGGTTGATAAATGAAATAACAAGGTACAACTGGAACAAATAAGTGGTAAGGATTACCCAATCACAAACCAAATATCTGTGGGAAGAAATGCTAAGAGCTACTTGAATCCCACCTATAAACTCCCGAAACTTTCTTGTTATGCAATCAGGTGTTGGGGATACAGGGGAAGCAATATATCTCACCGAAACTAACAATCCCTACATCCAGCTGGATCCATTCGTCAACACATAACCAAGAAACCTTCGGGAATTGTGTACCTCAACCTTCGAAAAGCATCTGTTATACGAGTTATGGCAATACTCCCGAACTCCCCAGTACTGGGTGACGTTGAGGTTATCTCACCAACAACTGCATAAAAGAGATTTTTGATGTCGGCAAAACTCAGGTATTCCAGAACTGCAATGATAAAATCGTGACGACAACACCTCGGAGCTCAACTCCCCGGGACACTGCCACAACCCCTAAATGTCAGGAGGCACCAAGAACAATGTTCTCATCACAAAACCATCGGAACGATTCCAAGATACCCGCGTGATCCTAAATTTTTTTTAGTGAAATTTGAGGATAGGAAAGGCAAAACATCTACGTCAGGAGACCTCACCAGAGCGACGAAGGGACTGAGGAGTAAAAAGAATCCTACTCTCCGATATATATAATCCTAAGACTCAAAACATTTTCGTTCTAGACTCAACAACGCCAGCGATTTGATCAAGCAGGGGGCTCCTAAGTCGGGGATGGCTCTGGTTACCAACTTGCAATGCCCACGATGCGGCTATATCTCTCACGTGTCGAGGCACACCGAATTGTAGGTTTTGTCGCAAGAAGGGTCATCTTCACACAATCCCATGTAATGAACAAGAATGGGATAACGAGAGTTGGCTTACAATCGCCACTTCACACAATACATAAATAAGTTCATACATCACTCAAAATACACTCATAGACCGACTACGGTCAAATCCAAATGAAAAGAAGATAACCCCAAATGCTAGATCCCCGATCATCCCAACTGGGCTCCACTACTGATCATCAGGAAACGAAACATAGTAACGACCAAGGTCCTCGTCAAACTCCCACTTGAACTCGATTGTGCCACTTGCACTGGTATCCTCGGCACCTGCATCTGTTTTGGAAGAATCTATGAGTCACGGGGACTCAGCAATCTCACACCCGCGAGATCAAGACTATTTAAGCTCATGGGTAGGAAAGGGGTAAGGTGGTGGAGCTGCAGCAACCACCAAGCATATATGGTGGCTAACATACGCAAGTGAGACCGAGAAGAGAAGCAACACATCGGTCGAGAAGCTAGAAGTGATCCTGAAACTACTTACGATCATACATAACCCAAACCGTGTTCACTTCCCGGACTCCGCCAAGAAGGGACCATCATGGCTACACACGCAGTTGATGCATTTTAATTAAGTCAAGTGTCAAGTTCTCTACAACCGGATATTAACAAATTCCCGTCTACCACATAACCGCGGGCACGACTTTCGAAAGATAATACCCTACAGGGGTGTCCCAACTTAGCCCATCACAAGCTCTCATGGTCAACGAAGGATATTCCTTCTCCCAGGAAGACCCGATCAGTCTCGGAATCCCGGTTTAAAAGACATTTCGACAATGGTAAAACAAGACCAGCAAGACCACCCGACTGTGCCGACAAATCCCGATAGGACCTGCACATATCTCGTTCTCACAGCACACCAGATAAGTGAAGCGTACAGGTACCAACATAACCCAAGTTGCCAAGGCATGGTCCCGCATGGTGCTCTAGTTTGGGCCAACACTCGTTGGAGCACTGGCCCAGGGGGGTAAATAAATATGACCCTCGGGCTCGCGAAAACCCAAGGGAAAAAGGCTTAGGTGGCAAATGGTATAGCTAAGGTTAGGCCTTGCTGGAGGAGTTTTATTCAAAGCAAATTGTCAAGGGGGTCCCATAAATCACCCAACCGCGTAAGGAACGCAAAATCAAGGAACATAACACCGTTATGACGGAAACTAGGGCGGCAAAATTGGAACAAAACACCAGGCATAAGGCCGAGCCTTCCACCCTTTACCAAGTATATAGGTGTATTAATTAAACAAGAGATATTGTGATATCCCAAAATATCCATGTTCCAACAAGGAACAAACTTCATCTTCACCTGCAACTAGCAACGCTATAAGAGGGGCTGAGCAAAAGCGGTGACATAGCCAAACAACGGTTTGCTAGGAAAGGATGGTTAGAGGCTTGACATGGCAATATGGGAGGTATGATAAACAAGTGGTAGGTAGCGCAAACATAGCGATAGAGCGAACAACTAGCAAAGCAAAGATAGAAGTGATATCGAGGGCTTGGTCATCTTGCCTGCAAAGTTCTCCGAGTTGTCGAAAGCTTGATCCTCGTTAGCATACTCGACAGGTTCCTCGTTCACGTACTAGTCTCCCTGCTATACCTGAAGCAAGAACACAAGCAATGGAACCACAATCAATCACGGTGCAATGCACAAGCAACATGATGCAATACATGGCATGATATGGGAGATGTGATATGTAGTGCATATGCGGGCTCCGGAAGGAAAAATGATGAACAAGGCATCAACTTGGCAAACCAAGTATGCCACTGGAAAGATGAGATGATTTCGGTTGAAATCGATATAAAGATCACCGGGAACGGATGCACGGTTTGCAAATGGCAAGCAAAACAAGAATGACACAATTCTGCGATTAACAGCATGATAGCACTTAGAGTACATCAAGAAACTATGCTACAGCACCCCAACATAGCAACAAAGCATATGGCAGTGATCTACAAGAGATGCTTGACAAAAGATGAACACTGGGCTAACCTAGATCACATAATAGCAGGTTCAAATAAGCATGGCAAAAGTGCAAAAGATAACAGCACCACAGACTTGGTGAAAATACTGAACATGGCAGAAACAACATCAGGAAGCAATGTTTAGGGTAAGCAAACATCATGCTACAGGACCATATCATAGAAACTTAAGTCATGGCATGATACTACTAAATGCATAGAACAAAACTCACTTACTGAACATGCTCCAAATATCTACAGAAATGATGATAGCATCAATGCAAACATGGCAAGTGACATAAACAGACCCAGACTTGGTAGAATTTAAAGGCATGGCAGAATCAGATTCAAGATAGCATGTTTGCAAGCTTGTTTAACTCAAGATAAGATGTGTCATGGCATGAGCTTAATTCCAGCAGCAAGTAGGCATGATGAAGAGCATGTTCATGTGCATAACTACCTCATAGCATATTTGCATAAATATACACATGAAAGACAAAAGAATAACATGATGTAAAATGACATGTATGCAAACTTGCTAAAATGCAGAAACTAATGCCACCACTGGATTGGTGGGATTTTTCTACCCCAAAAACATATATAATATATCTAGGTTGCAGTAGAAAAATCCCCACATTTATGCAAAAACAAATACAGCCTATAATGGAAACCTCAGCATATGCCAAAACTGGCATGTTCCGAATTTGGAATAAAATAGAAGACGTGAGGGAAAGCTAGATGCACGCAGGCTGTACCCAGTCGTTACACTGACTGGTAGGGCCGTGGGCCACGTGGCTGGATGTGTGTTTGACCGGTGGGGCCGAGGCGTCAGTGTTACAATGAAAAAAATAAAATCCACAGAAAATTGTGGAGAGCCTGGGATTAGAACCCAGGTCTCCTGGTTGCAATCGTGGGTGTGCTACCAGTTTTGCTAGGACGGGGCTGCTGGTTTGGTAGGGGCTTGGCTCCTGGTGAAAGAACTTGAGGCTGATACGGGCCCGTTCTCATCTGCAACAGACAAGACGCCGACGGTGCCTACGAGCAACAACGACGACCACCAGGGCCAAGGGACACCAGCGGGGGTGCGGGATAGGCCAGAGTGGTACGCGCATGCGGTGCTGGAAGGGAACGTGCGTGCATGTGGAGCAACTACGGGAGTTGGCGTGCGGGGTACTCGAGCTCGAGCATCTACTCGACTCAGGCTACGACGAGCATTGCAGGCAGGGGGAAGCAGCAGGGCGCGGCGCGGGCAGGCTGTGGGAGAGTGCACACATGGGTGCAGCAAGGCGTGGAGGAACTCGTCTAGGAGGATTCAGAGTAGGAGGTGCACGCGAGATGTCTCTGAACTACCAAACTGAAGAAAAAATTCAGAACTCGCCTCGGTGCGCCGGGAACACGACGACGGAGAGATCTTGGCCGCTCCTACGGAGACCGATCGACGAAACGAAAAGAGCAGGGGGGAGCACTACTTGGGAAAAGCCTATACATAGAATCTTACCAGCAGCGCTCCTCAAAATACGATGCTACTCCTATTTAGCAGCAGCGCGTGATAGCAAAACGCGCTGCTGAAAGCAAAATAGGAGTAGCGCGTCCACCACAAACCGCGCTACTGCTCTAATTGCCATGACCTCGCCCCCCCCCCCCCCGCTAGTTATAGCAGTAGTGCCCTATAATGAACCGTGCTACTGCTATGGAAGTTAGCAGCAAGGCGCTTCATAGAAAACCGCTACTGCTAAGATCAGCCCACAAGTTTAGTCCCACCTCGCTGCGTGAACAGGGTGTTTACCACCATAAATATGTTATTTCTGAAACTATCACAACGAGTTGGTCTTCACTGAACTCTATGTGTAAAATTTGTGGCCGCAATATGAGTCCTCTCCGGTTCCTACCGGAGAGGACTCATATTGACAATTCAGATTGTACACAAAAAGATCATTGATGGCCAATGTATTTTTCCATTGACATATTTTTGTATAGTTACACTTAGCAGTAGCGGTTTATATGCAAAGCGCTACTGCTATTCAGATTAGCTGTAGGGCATTTTGGCAAACGCACTACAACTATCCCTACCTTATCCCCACGCGCACGACCGACCCTCTCTCTCACTCACACTCTCACTCTCGCCCGCGTGCCGATAATCGTCACCGTGCGTCGCCGCCGCCGCCGCCTTCGTCCGTCCGCGGCCGAGGTACTCCCCTCCTTCCATCCCTCCTCCCTCCTCCTTGCACATCCTCCCTCCGCCTACGGCCGCCCCTCCCTCCTCCGCCGCCGCCCTCCTCCCTCCACCAGCGGCCGCCCCTCCTCCCTCCTCCGCCGGCAGCCCTCCTCCCACCGCCCTCGACCTTGCCGCCCCTAGCTACCTCTCCGGCGCCCCCACCCCCTGCCACTAGTTAGTACTAGATTTAGTAGTAGTAGATGTTAATTTAGGGTTCATAGCTAGTACTTGTTGTTGCTTAGTTAGTACTAGATTTTTAGTAGTAGTAGATGTTAATTACTAGTAGTGATGGTACTAGTTAACTAGGGCAGTATGATTAATAGTAGTTGTAGTTGAACTACTTTAGTAGTAGTTGAACTAGTTTAGTAAGTAAATTAATAAACTAGTTGAACTAGTTGAATTAATAGAACTAATGTATTTTTAGTAAGATAATTAATATAACTAGTTGAACTACTTTATTTTTAGAAAGAACTAGTTTTTTTCTATTTATAGTAAGTTTATATTTAGTAAGAACTAGTTGAATTAATAAAACTAGTTGAACATGTCATATTTGTTGTTATTTTTTAGTTTAAGCAATTATTCGAGATGTATTAGTGAAAACTTATACGGTTTCAGGTGACCACCGTCGTCCCCGTCACCGACCCCCTCCGACATCCCCGCCGTCGTCCCAGTCACCGACCCCCTCCGACATCAAGGTGAGACCAGCCAAATATCCTTGTATATCTTGTGTTGTTGCTCAAATAGGATATGTGGTTGCCCAAGTGGCCGTTCATGTTCAGTTTACATCTCCGAGTGGCCTATGTTTTGCCGGAGTGTTGATTAATTTCTGTTCCGGCAAATTTCAGGCGCTCGATATGTCCTTTTTTAGCAAAGGTCATGCCTGATTTTTTCGTGAATTCTGGCATGACCTGTGCTAGAATATGTACAAGTTTAATCTTTGAATTATGAACGTAGGAAATGTCGTACTCGGACGATGACAATCTCCCGGGGGAGTGCAGCTGGTGCCACAACGATTGAGGTATGTGAGATAGGTTCGTTAAGTTGGACGAAGATCGGCGCTTGAGCATTAAGCTCGAGGAGACCTTCGATTGTGAAACGGTACACAACAACGACAAGTTTTTTTTTCGTAAGTAAGCATGACTTCAACTATTTCAGCGTCTAATTTTCATATTTTACAATTCGACTAGCTTATCCCATGCCATGCAAGACGCTATGTCTTGGAGAGGATGGGTTTTGAAGACCATGAAAATTTTGAAACAAAGAAAATGCACCTAAGGACCCATCATGATATGGATTTTGAAGTAAATCTATGCAATGCTTAGAGCATAACCCATTTTGGTTGCCAAAATTGGGAAGCACTTTGCAAAATTTATGGTTTTTATGAGGGTATGATTGTCACCATGGATCTTGGTGATCCTGACATCGAGCAAGACAATATGGAAATTTGGGTCCTTGTTGATACGCTTCCGATTGTACCGCTATGTGAGTTTCTCAAACATAGTTATTAACTAATTTATATTGTTTATTTCAAAATAGTTGATAGCTTATTTCCATTGACATCTTATTTTGATTCTTCAAAGACTGTGTGGAAGATGGTAGATAAAACCCACTACACCGATGGCACCGAATTAACGTATAAGGAGAAAAATCATCTGATCACATTTTGTACTCTTCTTGAGAATTACAATAACTATTATCGAACTCCTCCAAATTATGGTGAATAGGTGCCACTAGTGCATGTGTTGAACCACGGTAACTTCCCTGGAGATACCCTCGTAAGATTTTTTACTATTACGACATCCGTGCATCTTTTGCATACTTCTAAAACTAGTACATCATTTCTAACTACGAAGTTATTATTATGTTTTTCAACAGAAACTCCCGATGGATTGTGTGCCTCATCTAATGTCTCTAAATGGTCGCCTCTCAGTTCTGAACATACTGCCAGGTAAATCTAGGGAGGTCACCTGTGCATATCGAATTTCTAAAACCGGTGAACACATGTTCCTCAAAGAATGGATGAAATGTATGGACATTCGCAAGGTGGTTCTTGGAAGTAACATTCAACGAAAGGCAAGAATTGGAGATAGGCTAATCTCTATTCTCCATAATGGAGAGTCAGGGGCTATCTTGTTTTTTGCTATTTTACCTTAGAAAATGTAGTAGGTCTTAATCGAATGTAGTAGGTCCTATGAGGTACAATGTGTTAGAGTTGATAATGAGGAGTACTTGTGATTACGACTAGTGACCAATTTGCTATGTGAAGTCATTGATGAAAACGATGATCTTGAGGAGGTGTTATATGACAATGATGTATTATGATGATAAGTTGTTAACGATATAATGATGATGATGATGATATTATTATATCATTGGGTAAAAGAACCGCGGATTAGTTTCAAGTGGATGGACATCCACTTGAAACTAGTCCATGGTTCTTTCACCCCGTGATGTAATAACTCATTATGATGTAAAAACAATCTCTAAATTCCTATTGTATGAAAACTTGTGTAAAGCTGTATGAATACAAGATGAAATAAAAAAGAAATAAAATACTAAATAATAGTAGTAGCGCGGGAAAGGAGAAGCGCTACTACTAATTACCAGTAGCGTTGTTCTGGAGAAGCGCTACTACTAAGTCAATTTAGCAGTAGCGTGGGTCTAGGCGCGCTATTGCTAAGCTTTAGCTGTAGCGCCTTATCAGTAGCGCTCCTGACCGCGCTACTGATAGGCCTAAAACCCGCGCTGCTGCTAGGCTTTTCCCTAGTAGTGGAGGATGGGTATACCTAGTATACCTATGTCAAGGTGAGGCCGGTGGCGCAGCAGATCGACAGCAGGGAGGCGAAGATTTCCGGTGGACTTGCTGTCCAACAAGTAGACGACGTAGAGGACAAAGAGGACGTCGGGAAAGGCGTCCTCGGGCGCAGATCTGCGTCACAATGGACTCGGGGAGGTGCTGTGGTGCTCGGGGTCGATGGAGGGGAGGCCGGCGATGCACCGACGCTGGCGAGGAGCTCTTGCTCGGGCCGGTCATGGTGGCTGTAGGGAGGAAACGAAGCGGGGAAGCAGGGTGTGGGTGCCTCTTACCCGTGGCAGTGACGCAGAGGGGAAAGAAGAGAGGAGGAGGAACCGTAGGCTTTCCTTGGGTTGGCCCTTTATAGGGGGGAAGCGAGGGATGTGGTGGCCACGGTGGCCATGTGTGTCCCTGTCCTCTGCTTTTACTGTGAGAGGAACGAGCGAGGGAGGAGGAAGAGGAACAGGGGTTCGGGTCACTGCAGGTGGAGCCGGCGTGAGCTCCAGCGTGGAAAAGAGGGGGAGCGAGCGAGCACTGCTGGCTCGCTGGGGTAGCTGGGCCGGCCTGGAGTGAGGTGGACCAGCCGGGCTGTGATGCTGCTGGGCTGCCCACTTCTGCTTTCTTTTCTTTTCTTCAAACGGAAAAATAAACAAGAAAAGCGCAAAGAGCTAAGAGAGGTGTTGGGGATATACAAAAATATGTTTGGGGTCCTGGAATTATGGACTATTTGAATAAATTGGTTTGGGCATTTTTAGAGGTAGAAAAATAAAACAAGTTTGAATATAATTCAAACTTGAGGCATTTTTGAACCTAACCAAATCAACTCCAAAATGCATGAGATTTGGAAGAGAGGTTTTAGACATGTAGCAAGATTTATAGGTAGAAGATGAACATTAAAAGAGAAGGTAAAAGGTGCACTTGCAAAATGAAAGAAAGGAAAGGAATGAGAAGTGGTGATGATGCAATATTTAGGCATGGAACATCCAACAACATAATATGTACGAAATCACGCCATGCACATAATGGGGATGAGAATGCAAGATGACACCAAGCACAACTGCAACATGACAGACAAAAACCCAACCACGAAGGAAAATATTATATCACATATCCGTAAATGGCAAGAGTTGGAGTTACAAAGATGGAAAGTCACATCCGGGGTGTTACAGGTAGCCCCTAACCTAGTCCCACCTGCTATATAAGCAGCCTAACCCTAGATTTTAGGCAAGATGTCCCATCCTTCATCCTTGCCGCTGCCACACTCCACCTCCCACCTCAGGATCCATCCTGCATCCACCTCGTCTTCAGCCACCCACCAACCAGAGCAGTGCTCGACCTTCCCTGCCTTCATCCCACCGAGATCCATCTCCACCCGAGGCATCCCCTTGATCCACCCAAGCCCATTGATCCAACCCTCCTCACTCTCCTTGTCGACCAGGGGGATGAGCTCCTACCCATACCGGCCCTTGCTCGGCCTTGCCGCCGTCATCTCCTAGCCAGGAGTCCAGGAGGCCACTCGATCTGGATGCCCGCACTTGACCCTCTGTTGCCTCCGCTTCTCCTGAACCGCGCCCCTGCTTCGCCTCGAACAACTGCAACATCATCCCGCTCCTCTGCTTTGACAGCCAGACGCCCGAGGCCACACGCTCCTCACCTCGCACAACACCTCGTTGCCGTCCAGAGCCTCCTCAAGCCGGAGCTATCCAGCCGCTTCGATGTGCCGCGAGCAGCAACACCAGCAGATGAGCTCCGCTCCGGTTCTCTCCTTCCTCCATCTCCCTGTTCCTCCCGCTTTTCTCTGCTCACACTCCGGTCTCTGTCTCCCTTCTAAGCAGGAGCAGCCATGGACGTCTTTCTTCAAGCAGCAGCCGCACCGTTCACCTACTGTCGTCGCCCGGATCCGCGCCGCTTCGTCTCCGGCCCCTGCCTGCCGGAGTCGCGCCTCCCTATGCCCCGCAGCCCCGCCGTGTCGCGCCTCCGCTTAGATCCAGACGCAAGCAATAGGTCGCGTTGACTTCACTCGAGCGCTGCGGCCGCTTGTGCGCATTGACCGTGCGTGGGCCTCCTCTTACCTCGCCAAGGCACCGGGCCCACCTCTGCCTCCCCTTCAACCGGCCTCCCTCTCCACCGACTGGGCCTGGCCCAGGGGTGAGCAGCCCCCCATATCTATTCAAATTCAGCCCACCATGTCTTTTTTCCCTGCCTGCGATTTTATCAATTATCCAGAGTTGTCAGTTTGCAGGAAAACCCCTAGACTTCATGCATTTAATAACTCATGAACCGTGCATCAGATTAAAATGTTTTGTATATGTAAAATGCTTAGAATTTTATCTAGTTTCATAATATGAACCTTTCATCCATGTTTAAAATGTTTAAACTTTCTGTTTGTTTAATTTTGCATAAATACCATGTTAAAATGATTTATTTCATAACTAATTATCCGTAGCTCCGAATTTAATAAACTTTATATGTAAATGGGGTGGAAATATGCATAGATGTCGGGGAAACTGATCCGCGAACACCTATGGGGCCGGCGGACCGTGGCCCCTTTTGGTTCGGCGGGGGGCGGAGATCGCACGAAGAGCGAATCGAGGCGAAGCACACGAGCAGTTTACCCAGCTTCGGAGCTCTCCGGAGAGATAATACCCCTACTCCTGCTTGTCTGATTATATTGTGTTCTTGCTCGAGAGAGCTAAGTGTTTTTCTGGCTTCCGAATGAATCGAACCTCCTCTATGTTGCGCATGGGCCTCCTTTTATATGCTCAAGGGGTCACCGATAGGTGGCAACGCAGAGAAGGGTAAAAGCGTAAAAAGTGTTGCGGTTGGTACACCTACTTGCATAGTGTATCCTACCTAACCCTGACGGCAGGGGACAAAGGCATTAAATGCCCGTCTATGTCGCCCAAACAGTGCAGAAAGGGATCGTCAGGGACGCCACCGTTCGCCACGATGGCGATCTTGTCAGCGTCGCATGCCACCGCGTACCGCTGGCTGCACAGCTTCACGCCACACGCGCCTGGAAAGGCACCCAGAGCGACACGTTAGTGGATGTGCTGGAGCGTGGGTACAGAGTGGTTACTTGCCGCGGCAAGTGCCTTGCCACGGTCGTCGTCTTGTCGCGCCCGGAAGCTTGTCGCTCACCAGGCCTCAAGATGCATTGGTTGGTCTTCCCGGCAAGCTCCTCTTGTCGGGGCCTTGTTGCCTTGTCGGGACGCGTGGCGCGTCGCGGCAAGTTCCTTGGGATGCCTTGGTCGGCCTTCCCGGCAAGCTCCTCTTGCCGGGGCCTTGTCTCCTTGGCTTGAATACTTTGTTCTTGAATGGCTCCAAAGGAACCACGGAGGATCTTGGCGGTCGCCCGGCAAGCCTTGCCGCGGGGTGCTGCAACTGCCCGTGCACAAGTTCGGGATACTAGGGTACCCTACTCTAGTACACCGATAATAGATTAACTTGGTGCAGTTTGTTTTACAATTTAAAAACATTAAAATATGGTTTAGGAAAGAACAATGCCAAATTCGAAATATGGACATGAGGATTTTCCAGAATTGTTGTTTGTTGTCTCCGGCCTCATTTAAACTTGCCTAAAGAGTTAATTTACTTAGGTTTCACCTCTTGCCATGTTTAACAACATTTAATATTGTTGTGTACCTAAACAAGAGCGAACTAAATAAGTTGAATGTGGTGTTTCATCAATATGCAACTTGTTGCATATTGAGCTCCACTTAAATTGTAGTGTTGTTTGTTGCACTTTGCCATGCCATGCATCTTTAAACCGGACATGCATCATACTTGGTTGTGCATCGTGCCTTGTTTAGGTGATGGTTGCTAACCATGTTGTTTGCTTCTTTCCGGTTGTGCTTCTTCTTGATAGCTTTGGTTTCATTCTGGAGTTGTGAGGATTTGTTTGACTTCATCTGTTTATCTTCTCCTTGGACTCGTTCTTCTTCCTTGCAGGATTTCAGGCAAGATGACCATTACCCTCGATAGAGCTTCTATATTTGCTTGCTAGTTGTTCGTTCTATCTCTATGTCATGCTTCCTACCACTTGTTTATCATGTCTCCCATGTTTCCATGTGAAACCTCTAACTCACCTTCCTAGCAAACCGTTGTTTGGCTATGTTACCACTTTTGCTCAGCCCCCTCTTATAGCATTGTTAGTTGCAGGTGAAGTTGTAGATTGCTCCATGTTGGAACATGAACATGTTGGGATATCACAATATCTCTCATTTTTAATTAATGCATCTATACACTTGGTAAAGGGTGGAAGGCTCGGCCTTATGCTATTGTTTTGTTCCACTCTTGCCTCCCTAGTTTTCGTCATACCGGTGTTATGTTACCTTGATTTTGCGTTCCTTACACGTTTGGGGTTATGGGACCCCCTTGACAGTTCGCCTTGAATAAAACTCCTCCAGCAAGGCCCAACCTTGTTTTTAACATTTGCCTACCTACCACCTATACTTTTCCCTTGGGTTCTGCAAACTCAAGGGTCATCTTTATTTTAACCCCCCCCCCGGGCCAGTGCTCCTCTAAGTGTTGGTCTGAACTGGGAAACCTGCGAGGCCACCTCAGGGAAACTTGAGGGCTAGTTTTACTCATATCTTGACCTATCCGGTGTGCCCTGAGAACAAGATATGTGCAGCTCCTATCGCGATTTGTCGGCACATTCGGACAGACTTGCTGGTCTTGTTTTACCATTGTCGAAATGTCTTGTAACCGGGATTCCAAGCCTGATCGGGTGATAATGGGAGAAGGAATATCCTTTGTTGATCGTGAGAGCTTGTGATGGGCTAAGTTGGGACACCCCTGCAAGGGATAAACTTTCGAGAGCCATGCCCGCGGTTATGTGGTAGATGGGAATTTGTTAATATCCGGTTGAAGAGAACTTCACACTCCACTTAATTAAAATACATCAACCGCATGTGTAGCTGTGATGGTCTCTTTTTGGCGGAGTCTGGGAAGTGAACACGGTTTGGGTTATGTTTGTAAGTAAGTAGTTTTAGGATCACTTTTTGATCACTTCTAGCTTCATGACCGTTGCGTAGCTTCTCATCTTACTCTTATTTGCGTATGTTAGCCACCATATTTTCTTAGCGCTTGCTGCAACTGGACCTCATGACTTTATCCTACACATAAGCTTAAATAGTCTTGATCTCGCGGGTTTTGAGATTGCTGAGTCCTCGTGACTCACAGTTACTACGAAAACAGTTAGAGGTGCCGATGATACCAGCACAGGTGATGGCACCAAACTCAAGTGGGAGTTCGACGAGGACCTTGGTCGTTACTATGTTTCGTTTCCTCATGATGAGTAGTGGAGCCCAGTTGGGACGACTGGGGATCTAGCATTTGGAGTTATCTTCTTATCATTTGGATTTGTCCATAGTCGGACTATGTGTGTACTCTGAATGACGTATGAACTATTTGTTCATTGTGTGAAGTGGCGATTGTAAGCCAACTATTTATCTATCCTTGTTCTTATGCATGGGATGTGTGAAGATGACCCTTCTTGCAAGAAAACCACAATGCGGTTATTCCTCTAAGTCGTGCGTCGACATGTGGGAGATAGAGCCGCATCGTGGGCGTTACACTGCCGCACATACATCAGGGTGTATATGTCTGGAGGACCTGAGTTGCTTGCAGAATACTGATTGTGGTGGTTGGGTGGTTTAAATTTTAGATCCTGTTCCACATCTGCATTTGGAGCTTGAAGGGTCTCCGAGGCGATCGCTTCTGGTCCGGGGAGGTCCAAGGGCTCCCACGATCCTATGCCTGAGCCAGAGTCCGGAAGAAGTGATGTCCCATCCGAAGGGAGAGAATCCGGCCCAGGGAATTCAGGGACCCGAACATACTTGGTCTTCAACATAGGGAGGAACGTGTCTTCGGCTTGTTCCTCAACGACTGTTATGAGGTGGGTGATCGACGGGTGATTAATTTTCCTCTGGTCAGGCTTGAGCCTAATCTGATCATAGTCTGTTGAGACTCCCAGGGTGGCGATGCGGTCTAGCAGTTCGTTCAAAAACGACATATCTGCCAGATCCATCTTTTCGGAGTACTCGAGGCCGATGCAAAGACGGTGTTCAGCGTCCGTAGGGGGTGTTGTGGGATTGACGGCCATACAAGCTCCTACGGTGAAACCGCCAAGCCGGAGGGTCTGCCCAGAAGTCAGGCTCCTTCCAAAAGTGATATCGTCGTTGATGACTAGGCGAGCCACATACTGCTTTTTTAGACAGCATGGCAGAGCTCTCAATGAAAGCACCAATGTCGGTGTCAAAACCGGCAGATCTCGGATAGGGGGGATCAAGTTGTGCGTCTAAGGATCAATGTTAACAATGTACAAAGGGACACAATGTCTGCCAAGGTTCGGGCCCTCTTAATGGAGGTAAAACCTTACTACTGCTTGATTATATTCGAAGGGTATAGGGGTTACAAGAGTTGATCTACCATGAGATCACGATGGCTAAAGCCAAGATGTCTAGCCTATGAATATTCCGATGATGATAATGATGATCCCCTCTATAGACTAAACCCTCCAATTTATATACACAATGGAGGTCCTAGGGTTTTGTACAAGGTCGGTTTCAAGGAAGGAAACAATACATCCGGACTCTAATCTTGCCGTTCAAGCATGGAGGAGTCGCATCTGGACACGGAGGACGGTCTTTTGCTTGATCTTCATGCCCACGTAGCCCGACCCATATTTTTGGGCCAGAAACTTGAGGACCCCCGAATCTAGGACTCCCTCAGTGACTCGGCACACCAGCGACTATTGGCTATCGCTCGGGGGCTCTAGATGCAGGATGGGTGCCAAGAAAAAGTGGCTAGAGAAAAGGCAACCACAGCTTGGTTCAATTTTTAAGAAACCTCACGTCAAGTGCTGCCTACACCTACGAGAGGCGTCTCCGGAGGCCCCGAAACCCCATGAGTCCCCCAGAGACCTCGCGAGTTGTGGGCCTGCTGATTGATAACCCACAAGTGTAGGGGATCGCAACAGCTTTTGAGGGTAAAGTATTGAACCCAAATTTATTGATTCGACACAAGGGGAGCCAAAGAATATTCTTGAGTATTAGCAGTTGAGTTGTCAATTCAACCTCACCTGGATAACTTAGTATCTGCAGCTAAGTATTTAGTAGCAAAGTAGTATGATAATAAAGGTAACGGTGGCAAAAGTAAAGATAATAGTTTTTGGGTTTTTGTAGTAGTTGTAATAGTAGCAACGGAAAAGTAAATAAGCGAAGAACAATATGTGAAAAGCTCGTAGGCAATGGATCAGTGATGGATAATTATGCCGGATGCGATTCCTCATGTAATAGCTATAACATAGGGTGACACAGAACTAGCTCCAGTTCGTCAATGTAATGTAGGCATGTATTCCGTAAATAGTCATGCGTGCTTATGGAAAAGAACTTGCATGACATCTTTTGTCCTACCCTCCCATGGTAGTGGGGTCCTAGTGGAAACTAAGGGATATTAAGGCCTCCTTTTAATAGAGAACCGGAACAAAGCATTAGCACATAGTGAATACATGAACTCCTCAAACTACGGTCATCATCGAGAAGTATCCCGATTATTGTCACTTCGGGGTTGTCGGATCATAACTCATAATAGGTGACTATAGACTTGCAAGATAGGATCAAGAACACGCATATATTCATGAAAACATAATAGGTTCAGATCTGAAATCATGGCACTCGGGTCCTAGTGACAAGCATTAAGCATAGCAAAGTCATAGCAACATCAATCTCAGAACATAGTGGATACTAGGGATCAAACCCTAACAAAACTAACTTGATTACATGGTAAATCTCATCCAACCCATCACCGTCCAGCAAGCCTACGATGGAATTACTCACGCACGGTGGTGAGCATCATGAAATTGGTGATGGAGGATGGTTGATGATGACGACGGCGACGAATCCCCCTCTCTGGAGCCCCGAACAGACTCCAGATCAGACCTCCCGAGAGAGATTAGGGCTTGGCAGCGGCTCCGTGTCGTAAAACGCGATGAAACTTTCTCTCTGATTCTTTTCTCTAGGAACGTGAATATATGGAGTTGGAGTTGAGGTCGGTGGAGGTCTAGGGGCCCAGGAGGAGGGGGCGCGCCCCCTGTCTCGTGGAGAGGGTGTGGGCCCCCTAGTCTTGATTCTTTTGCTAGTATTTTTTGTATTTTCCGATAAGTGCCTCCGTGGATTTTCAGGACATTCCGAGGACTTTTCTTTTCTACACACAATACAACATCATGGCAGTTCTGCTAAAAACAGCGTCAGTCCGGGTTAGTTTCATTCAAATCATGCAAGTTAGAGTCCAAAACAAGGGCAAAAGTGTTTGGAAAAGTAGATACGTTGGAGATGTATCAACTCCCCCAAGCTTAAACCTTTGCTTGTCCTCAAGCAATTCATTTGATAAACTGAAAGTGATAAAGAAAAACTTTTACAAACTCTGTTTGCTCTTGTTGTTGTAAACATGAAAAGCCAGCATTCAAGTTTCAGCAAATATTATGAACTAACCATACTCACAATAACACTTAGGTCTCACAATTACTCATATCAATAGCATAATCAGCTAGCGATCCATAATAATAAAACTCGGATGACAACACTTTCTCAAAACAATCATAACATGATATAACAAAATGGTATCTCGTTAGCCCTTTCTGAGGCCGCAAAACATAAATGCAGAGCACCTTTAAAGATCAAGGACTGACTAAACATTGTAATTCATGGTAAAAGAGATCCAGTCAAGTTATATCCAATATAAACCAACAATAATGAATGCAAATGATAGTGTGCTCTCCAGCGGGTGCTTTTTAATAAGAAGGGTGATGACTTAACATAAAAGTAAATAGATAGGCCCTTCACAGAGGGAAGCATGGATTTGTAGAGGTGCCAGAGCTCGATTTTAAAATAGAGATTGAATAACATTTTGAGTGGCATACTTTTGCTGTCAACGCAAACAACTATGAGATGGTTGTATCTTCCATACTACATGCATTATAGGCAGTTCCCAAACAGAATGGTAAAGGTTTATACTCCCCCAACCACCAAAAAGCATCAATCCATGGCTTGCTCGAAACAGCGAGTGCCTTCAACTAAAAACAACCCGAGGGGAGTTTTGTTTAATTATTTTGATTTGCTTTGATCTTTTTGGATCATGGAACTGGGCATCTCGGTTACCGGCCCTTTCTCGTGAATGAGGAGCGGAGTCCACTCCTCTTGAGAATAACCCACCTAGCATGGAAGATATAGGCAGCCCTAGTTGTAACATGAGCTGCTCGAGCATACAAAACAGAATTTCATTTGAAGGTTTGGAGTTTGGGACATACAAATTTACTTGGAACGGCAGGTAAATACCACATATAGGAAGGTATGGTGGACTCATATGGAACAACTTTGGGGTTTAAGGAGTTTGGATGCACAAGCATTATTCCTGCTTAGTACAGGTGAAGGCTAGCAAAAGACTAGGAAGCGACCAACTGAGAGAGCGACAACAGTCATAAACATGCATTAAAATTAATTCACACTGAATACAAGCATGAGTAGGATATAATCCACCATGAACATAAATATCATGAAGGCTATGTTGATTTGTTTCAACTACATGCGTAAACATGTGCCAAGTCGAGTCACTCAATTCATTCAAAGGAGGATACCATCCCATAATATCACATCATAATCATTCTAATAGCATGTTGGCACGCAAGGTAAACCATTATAACTCATAGCTAATCAAGCATGGCACAGGCAACTATAATCTCTAAATGTCATTGCAAATATGTTTACTTCATAATAAGCTGACTCAGAAACGATGAACTCATCATATTTACAAAAACAAGACAGGTCGAGTTCATACCAACTTTTCTCATCTCAATAAGTCCATCATATATCGTCATTATTTCCTTTCACTTGCACGACCGAATAGTGTGTATAATAAGAGTGCCCGTGCATTGGACTAAGCTGGAATCTGCAAGCATTCAACTCAAGATAGAAGACAAGTAATATGGGCTCGAAGTTAAATAAACAATCATGCATATGAGAGCCACTAAACATTTTCAATATGGTCTTCTCGACCCCCAAAGGAAAGAAAAGAAAATAAAACTATTTACATGGGAAAGCTCCCAACGAGTAAGAAGAAGAACAAGAAATATTTTTGGGTTTTCATTTTAATTTCTACTACAAGCATGGAAATTAAACTAACTAATTTTTTGGTTTTTCTTAAGGTTTATCAAACACACAAGAAGAAAACTAGAAAAAGAAATTTAAACTAGCATGGATAATACAATAAAAGAGTATGAGCACCGACGACTAGTGTGTGAACATGAATGTAAACTCGGTGAGAAATACGTACTCCCCCAAGCTTAGGCTTTTGGCCTAAGTTGGTCTAGTACCAAGGACCGCCTGGCTAATATCCGTAAGTGAAACTGGGGTCGTACTGAGATGCAGTGGCAACCGCTTCCTGAGCTATGACGTGTTGGCGTGCTGCCTCCGCTCTCCCCTGGTGTTCAGCTGCTTCCTCCCTGGTGACAACATATCTTCCTTTTGCCTGATAATCAAAAAGGTAGGGAGCAGGAAGAGTAACATGGACGATGTTGCGTCTGTCATAGATTAGTCGATATTGGAGGAATTGTTCATTCCTCCCAAGAAATTGATGATTGACCATAGCTTCAGAATCCAAATAAACAGGAGGTATTATCATATCTCCCTCTCGTGGGGCTATACCAAGATAATTAGCCACACGGGTTGCATAAATTCCTCCAAATAAATTTCCCTTTCTACTATTATTCTGCAACCTACGTGCAACTATTGCCCCCAAGTTATAACCTTTATAACCTAACACAGCACTCTTGATGACACACAGATCAGGGACACACATGTGACATGCTTCATCCTTACCGTTAATACATCTACCAATCAAGAGAGCAAAATAATGTCTAGCAGGAAAATGAATGCTCCCTATGGTAGCTTGTGCTATGTCCCTAGATTCTTCCACAGTAATACTAGCAAGGAAATATCTAAATTCAGATTTGTGAGGATCATTAATATTACCCCACTGCGGGAGTTTGCAAGCAGTTGTAAAATCCTCTAAGTCCATGGTATAAGATGTATCATAAATATCAAATATGACACTAGGAGAATTACGCGCACAGTTATATTTAAACCTCCACACAAAGGAATCAGTCAAATGATAGTACTGAGGACACTTATCTTGTAAGAAGTCCTCCAACTCAGCATTATGCACATACGCGTCAAATTCCTCCTTGAAGCCTGCTTCAACCATAAAATCATCAGATGTCCACTCACAAGCTCGTACATCCGCTTCCCTCGGCAATTCAACATCTTGCTCACGTATGGCAATCCTCGGCCCTTTCTTCACCGAGGAACCACCTTGGTACATTCTTCTAAGCACAATTCTTTTTCTGAAATATTTCTGAAATTTTAGTAACTTCAAAATAAAAGTGAATAAAACTAAACAAAATTGATAGCAACTACTCCTACAAGTGCCTAGAGCCTATATCATGCATTGGAATTGCTTGGACCTCATAAATTTAACATGCAAGCTCAAGAACATGGTCACCTATGCAGCAAAAATTTGCAATGAATAAAGCAGTAGACCAAAAACTAATTGGACCAATGGAGGAGTCACATACCAAGCAACAATCTCCCAAAGCAGTTCTGTGAATGGAGCTTTGAGCAAGGAGATCGAAAATCGCAGCAAAATGAGCTGGAACTCGTGCTTGAGCTGGATGGAGATTTTTTTGGGTAGAAGATGAAGTGTGTGGGTGCTGGCATAAGTGGAGGGGGGCCACCAGGGGGCCATAAGACAGGGGGGCGCGCCCAGGTGGGGTGGGCGCGCCCTCCACTCTCGTGGCCTGGTGCTTGCCCCTCCTGCAGTGTTTTCAGTGCCTAAAATCCTCAAATATTCCATAAAAAAATCATACTAAATTTGCAGGGAATTTGGAGCACTTTTATTTTCGGGATATTTTTTATTGCACGGATAATTCAGAAAACAGACGGATAATACTATTTTTGCTTTATTTATTCTAGATAACAAAAAGTAAAAAGAGGGTACAGAAGGTTGTGCCTTCTAGTTTCATCCATCTCATGATCATCAAAATGAATCCACTAACAAGGTTGATCAAGTCTTGTTAACAAACTCATTCCGAGTAACACGGAACCGGAGAAATTTCGAATAACACTAAGTTACCTCAACGGGGATATGAAAATCCCCAACAATAAGAATATCATACTTTTTCTTGACAGTAGGGAGAGGAAATTCAAAAACTCCAATAATAATAGTTGGTATTTTTCCAATAAAATTGATGCTATGAACTTGAGATTGTTTCCTCGGAAAGACTACCGTATGCTCATTACCACTAACATGAAAAGTGACATTGCCTTTGTTGCAATAAATAACAGCCCCTGCAGTATTCAAAAAGGGTCTACCAAGAATAATAGACATATTATCGTCCTTGGGAATATCAAGAATAACAAAGTCCGTTAAGATAGTGACATTTGCAACCACAACAGGCACATCCTCACAAATACCGACAGGTATAGCAGTTGATTTATCAGCCTTTTGCAAAGATATTTCAGTAGGTGTCAACTTATTCCATTCAAGTCTACGATATAAAGAGAGAGGCATAACACTAACACCGGCTCCAAGATCACATAAAGCAGTTCTAACATAATTTCTTTTAATGGAGCATGGTATAGTTGGTACCCCCGGATCTCCAAGTTTCTTTGGTATTCCACCCTTAAAAGTATAATTAGCAAGCATGGTGGAAATTTCAGCTTCCGGTATCTTTCTTTTATTTGTGATGATATCCTTCATATACTTAGCATAAGGGTTTACTTTGAGCATATTAGTTAAGCCCATACGTAAGAAAATAGGTCTAATCATTTCAACAAAGCGCTCAAAATCCTCATCATCCTTTGACTTGGATGGTTTAGGAGGAAAGGGCATGGGTTTCTGAACCCATGGTTCTCTTTCTCTACCGTGCTTCCTAGCAACAAAATCTTTCTTATCATAACGTTGATCCTTTGATTGTGGGTTATCAAGATCAACAGCAGGTTCAATCTCTACTTCATTGTTTTTGCTAGGTTGAGCATCAACATGAACATTATCATTGACATTATCATTAGGTTCATGTTCATCACCTGATTGTGTTTCAGCATCAGAAATAGAAATATCATTGGGATTCTCAGGTGTATCTACAGTAGGTTCACTAGAAGCATGCAAAGTTCTATCGTTTTTCTTTTTCTTCTTTTTAGAATAACTAGGTGCCTCTAAATTATTTCTCTGAGAATCTTTCTTGATTCTCTTAGGGTGGCCTTCAGGATACAAAGGTTCCTGAGTCATTCTACCAGTTCTAGTAGCCACTCTAACAGCAAAGTCATTTTTATTATTTAATTTATCAAGCAAATCATTTTGAGCTATAAGTACTTGCTTAGCTTGAGTAGCAACCATAGAAGTATAATTGCTAATGAGTTTGAGTTCGCCTTTAACTCTAGCCATATTATCGCTCACGCGTCCTCTCTCGAAAGAATTATTCTTTAACTCTCTACCAACATAAGCATTAAAACTTTATTGTCTAGCCATAAAGTCATCGAATTCATCTAAGCATGGGCTATGAAATTTAGTAGAGGGGATTTCAACTTTATCATATCTATAGAGAGAATTTACCTTTGCTACCTGTGTCGGGTTATCAAGACAATGTGGTTCTTCAACAGGCGGTATATTAAGACCACGTATTTCTTCAATAGGACATAAATTCTTAACATCTTCAACTTTAATACCTTTTTCTTTCATTGATTTCTTTGCCTCTTGCATATCTTCAGGACTGAGAAATAAAACACCTCTCTTCTTCGGAGTGGTTTTAGGAATAGGCTCATGAGTTGGCTCAATTGGATCAGGAATTGCCTCAGGAATTGGCTCAGAAAGAGTCCAATTATTTTCATTAGTCAACATATTATTCAATAGCAATTCAGCTTCATCGACTGTTCTTTCCCTGAAAACACAACCAACACAACTATCCAAGTAGTCCTTGGAAGCATCGGTTAGTCCATTATAAAAGATATCAAGTATTTCATTTTTCTTAAGAGGATGATCAGGCAAAGCATTAAGTAATCGGAGAAGCCTCCCCCAAGCTTGTGGGAGACTCTCTTCTTTGATTTTCACAAAATTATATATTTCCCGCAAGGCAACTTGTTTCTTATGAGCAGGGAAATATTTAGCAGAGAAGTAATAAATCATATCCTGGGGAATACGCACACAACCGGGAGCAAGATAATTATACCAAGTCTTAGCATCACCCTTTCATGAGAACGGAAATATCTTAAGGATATAAAAATAGCAAGACTTCACATCATTAGTAAACATGGTAGCTATATCATTCAACTTGGTAAGATGTGCCACAACAGTTTCAGATTCAAGGCCATAAAAAGGATCAGATTCTACTAAAGTAATAATCTCAGGATCAACAGAGAATTCATAATCCTTATCAGTAACACAGATAGGTGAAGTAGCAAAAGCGGGTCGGGTTTCATTCTAGCATTAAGAGACTGCTGCTTCCATTTAGCTAATAATTTTTAAGATCATATCTATCATTGCAAGCAAAGATAGCTCTAGCAGCTTCTTCATTCATAACATAACCCTCAGGAACAACAGGTAATTCATAATCATTGGGAGAATTTTCATCATCACTATCATCAATAATAGCATCTTCAATAATTTCACTCCCCCTAACTCTAGCAAGTTGTTCATCAAGAAATTCACCTAATGGCAAAATAGTATCACGCACAGAAGTAGTTTCATCATAAGTGTCAGGCATAGCAGAAGTGGCATCATCAATAACATGTGATATATCAGAATTCATAGCAGTAGCAGGTTTAGGTGTCACAAGCTTACTAATAACGGAAGGAGAATCTAGTGTAGAGCTAGATAGCAGTTCCTTACCTCCCCTCATAGTGGCGGGCAAAATCGTAGTTCTGTCGTCTTTCAAGTTCTACATAGTGATCAACAGATATAAATCCCAAGTGACTCATAGAATAGAGCTATGCTCCCCAGCAACGGCGCCAGAAATTAGTCTTGATAACCCACAAGTGTAGGGGATCGCAACAGCTTTCGAGGGTAAAGTATTCAACCCAAATTTATTGATTCAACACAAGGGGAGCCAAAGAATATTCTTGAGTATTAGCAGTTGAGTTTTCAATTCAACCACACCTGGATAACTTAGTATTTGTAGCAAAGTATTTAGTAGCAAAGTAGTATGATAATAAAGGTAACGGTGGAAAAAGTAAAGATAATAGTTTTTGGGTTTTTGTAGTAGTTGTAACAGTAGCAACGTAAAAGTCAATAAGCGAAGAACAATATGTGAAAAGCTCGTAGGCAATGGATCAGTGATGGATAATTATGCCGGATGCAATTCCTCATGTAATAGCTATAACATAGGGTGACACAGAACTAGCTCCAGCTCATCAATGTAATGTAGGCATGTATTCCGTAAATAGTCATACATGCTGATGGAAAAGAACTTGCATGACATCTTTTGTCCTACCCTCCCGTGGTAGCGGGGTCCTAGTGGAAACTAAGGGATATTAAGGCCTCTTTTTAATAGAGAACCGGAACAAAGCATTAGCACATAGAGAATACATGAACTCCTCAAACTACAGTCATCATCGAGAAGTATCCCGATTATTGTCACTTCGGGGTTGTCGAATCATAACACATAATAGGTGACTATAGACTTGCAAGATAGGATCAAGAACACACATATATTCATGAAAACATAATAGGTTCAGATCTGAAATCATGGCACTCGGGCCCTAGTGATAAGCATTAAGCATAGCAAAGTCATAGCAACATCAATCTCAGAACATAGTGGATACTAGGGATCAAACCCTAACAAAACTAACTTGATTACATGGTAAATCTCATCCAACCCATCACCGTCCAGCAAGCCTACGATGGAATTACTCATGCACGGCGGTGAGCATCATGAAATTGGTGATGGAGGATGGTTGATGATGACGACGGCGACGAATCCCCCTCTTCGGAGCCCCGAACGGACTCGAGATCAGCCCTCCGGATAGAGATTAGGGCTTGGCTCCGTGTCGTAAAACGCGACGAAACTTTCTCTCTGATTTTTTTCTCCCCGAACGTGAATATATGGAGTTGGAGTTGATGTCGGTGGAGGTCCAGGGGGGCCACGAGATAGGGGGGCGCGTCCAGGAGGAGGGGGCTCGCTCCCCTGTCTCGTGGACAGGGTGTGGGCCCCCTGGTCTTGATTCTTTCGCCAGTATTTTTTGTATTTTCCAAAAAGTGCCTCCGTGGATTTTCAGGACATTCCGAGAACTTTTCTTTTCTACACATAAAACAACATCATGGCAGTTCTGCTGAAAACAACGTCAGTCCGTGTTAGTTTCATTCAAATCATGCAAGTTAGATTCCAAAACAAGGGCAAAAGTGTTTGGAAAAGTAGATACGTTGGAGACGTATCACTGATGCCCCAGGGTGATCCGGCCCACAGGAGGGGAGCGCTCCCACGACACAGGGACCCACCAAGGGATACAAGTGCACAAAGCTAAGTTATCCTAATCACGTCAAGCAGGAACCCTTTGATCAGTAATTACGTAAGTGCCCAAATATGAGTGGGAAACACTGACATAAAGGCGCAAGCGCTGCAGTTCATTACACGCCCCGTGGTGCTCTCCACAACTCTTGATGCAGGAAAAAAAGAAAATCACGCAAAAGGAGCGGCCTCCTGAGTGCCGCTGTTCCTGAAGACCGGCTCCGACGCGGCTCGCGATCAGTTGGAATCATCCTCCTCCTTGATGGAGGCTCAGCGGCATGGCGCCTCACCTTCCTCCCAGGTCCGGGCACGGCGGTGTGGAGGCTCATAGTAGTCCTCGTCACTCGTGCTTCCCTCGGGGGAGGCATCGCCGCTGTTGGAGGTGGCGCAGCCTTCGCCAATGGTAAGTTCACCGCAGAGTGCGCCGCCCCTGCGATGGCCGTCATCATCACTGATGTGGTCGCTGTCGCCTCCGGGAAACACCACAGGCGCCTGTTGTCTTCCCCAAAGACCTTGATGAAGAGCGTCACCGCCCCGTCGTTCTTGAAGTGCAGAGTACGCCTCCCCTGCAGGACCCGAGTGCGGGCGAATATCTTCCACCCCCGGTTCAGGAACACGTTCCCGCGGGGGTGACCTCGACCTCCACCCACAAGGCCTTGCTGCAGCAGCCGTCGGCCTGCAGCCACAAGCCGCCGGGCCCTCTAGCCGGCAGCTCCTCTGCAAAGAAGCACGGGAGGTGGATCCAGGTGCCTTCCGGCCTCTCCACCACACCACAAACTCTCGGGCCACGTCGGCCATGTGGGATCGCAGTTGTGGCGGCCGGGTTGCCGCCATGAGCCCACCACCTTGGCCGCGGCCGCCACAGATTCTGCTACCGCTCCCGAGGGAGGGACCCTTCCCACGGCCGCTGGAGGCAATGCAAACGTCCGTGGGGGTGCGCCTGCGCCGCTGAGGGATAGCCGTCGGCGTCGCGGCGGACTTGCGGGGACGGTCGCGCCCCCTCTTGGGTGGCCGTGAGCCAGGCCCCTCCCGATGGGCTTTCCCCTTCTCGATTGCTGAGAACCTCCTCACCGGCGCCATGGATGTTGCTGCAAAGGTGCGAAATAGGGTGCAAGAAGACAAAGACGGGCTAGGGGGCTCTTCTCCCCTCTCCCTCTTATAGGTGATTGGAGGCCAACCGTCGCCCCGTCTCGTCCGGACAATAATGGCCCCGTAGGCGTGCGCCAGTCCCTTCTTAGCCTGGGCGGTTGCCGAGGCGACATGGGAAAGTGGAGGCGTATGTGCCCCGTCGCGCGCCATGCATCGACTCCAGCCCGCAGACGATTGGGGCCCGTGGCGCTTCATCCTTCCCTCCTTGGCTTCGCCTGGAAGCCAGCTCGAGCGCGCCTTGGGCCCGGGGATTACTATCAGCATTTCGGGATCGAGGGTACCCGGACCTGCCCTCCTGCGGACCAGCACGTGGGCCTGTCGACGACCCTGTAAGGCCCAGCTACAACAACTTCAAGGCAAGAACCTCGCGCGGTCCCCGGCCTCGTGAGGAGAATGACATCAAGACCTCCCAAGGGGTAGCTTTCCAAGCCTGCCACCCGAGGAGCAGAGATTTCTATGCAGGTACCCAGCCTCACGAGGCCATGATGACGCGAACCACGACGACCAAGGCCAGGCACGCGCCAGCAGGTGTAGAGGGGGTAATTTTCTCTTTGGTGCTAAGGAGATAAGGACAAACGCGGGTTCCCAAGGAATCCCCCAAGGGTTTCCATTTTGGTGCAATGAGACCAAGACCACGAGCTCGGCAGGACGGATGTCATCATCGAGCCCACCCCTGCATCACGACCAGAAGCTTTGTAGGCGAAGAGCACCTTTCTTCAGGATTAGATGTACTTCTTGTCCCCTTTCAAATTGGCTGTTGTGGGATCCCTTCCCGCTGAAGTTTTAAGGGAATAGGACCAAGGCCACTATAAATATAGGCTAGTGATATGTCTCCAACGTATCTATAATTTTTGATTGTTCCATGCTATTATATTACCCCTTTTGGATGTTTATGGGCTTTATTTCACACATTTATATCATTTTTGGGACTAACCTACTAACCGGAGGCCCAGCCCATATTGTTGTTTTTTTGCCAATTTCAGTATTTCGACGAAAAGGAATATCAAACGGAGTCCAAACGGAATGAAACCTTCGGGAGCGTGATTTTTGGAATGAACGTGATTCAGAGGACTTGGAGTGCAAGTCAAGAAGCAGCCGAGGCCTCCACGAGATAGGAGGGTGCACCCCCCTATAGGGCGCGCCCCCTGTCTCATGGGCCCCTCAGGCGGCCACCGGCGTACTTCTTCCTTCTATATAAGCTTACGTACCCCGAAAACATCCAGTTAGCCAACGAAACACAATTTCCACCGCCGTACCTTCTGTATCCGCGAGATCCCATCTTGGAGCCTTTGTCGGCGTTCTGCCGGAGGGGGAATCGACCATGGAGGGCTTCTACATCAACACCATAGCCCCTCCGATGAGTTGTGAGTAGTTTACCACAGACCTTCGGGTCCATAGTTATTAGCTAGATAGCTTATTCTCTCTTTTTGGATCTCAATACAATGTTCTCCCCTCTCTTGTGGAGATCTATTCGATGTAAACTCTTTTTGCGGTGTGTTTGTCGAGATCCGATGAATTTTCGGTTTATGATCAAGTTTATCTATGAGAAATATTTGAATCTCCTCTGAATTCTTTTATCTATGATTGAGTTATCTTTGCAAGTCTATTCAAATTATCAGTTTGGTTTGGCCTACTAGATTGATCTTTCTTGCCATGGGAGAAGTGCTTAGCTTTGGGTTCAATCTTGCGGTGTCCTTACCCAGTGATAGCAAGGGGTTGCAAGGCACGTATTGTATTGTTGCCATCGTGGATAAAAAGATGGGGTTTATATCATATTGCATGAGTTTATCCCTCTACATCATGTCATCTTGCTTAAGGAGTTACTCTGTTCTTATGAACTTAATATTCTAGATGCAGGCAGGAGTCGGTCGATGTGCAGAGTAATAGTAGTAGATGCAGGCAGGAGTCGGTCTACTTGTTGCGGACATGATGCCTATATACATGATCATGCCTAGATAATCTCATAATTATTCGCTTTTCTATCAATTGCTCGACAGTAATTTGTTCACCCACCGTAATACTTATGCTATCTCGAGAGAAGCCTCTAGTGAAACCTATGGGCCCCGGGTCTATCTCTTATCATATTTGCCTCCAATCTACTTTTATTTCCATCTTTACTTTTTGCATCTATATTATAAAATACCAAAAATATATCTATCTTATCATACTATCTCTATTAGATCTCACTTCCGCAAGTGGCCGTGAAGGGATTGACAACCCCTTTATTGCGTTGGTTGCGAGTTCTTTGTTTGTTTGTGTAGGTGCGTGGGACTTTTGAGGAGCCTCCTACTGGATTGATAGCTTGGTTCTCAAAAACTGAGGGAAATACTTACGCTACTATTGCTGCACCACCCTTTCCTCTTCAAGGAAAACCAACGCAGGCTCAAGACGTAGCAAGAAGGATTTCTGGCACCGTTGCCGGGGAGGTCTTCGCTCAAGTCAAGACATACCAAGTACCCATCACAAACCCATCTCCCTCGCATTTACATTATTTGCCATTCGCCTCTTAGTTTCATCTCCCCCACTTTACCCTTGCCGTTTTATTTGCCCTCTCTTTCCCAATCTCCTCCTCTCTCTTTCGCTTTCCTTTTTCTGTTTGCTTGTGTGTTGGATTACTTGTCGCCATGGCGCAAGATAATAGCAAATTGTGTGATTTATTGTATACCAATAATAATGATTTCCTTAGTACTCCGATTGCTCCTCTTAATGATGTTGAGTCTTGTGAAATCAATACTGCTTTGCTGAATCTTGTTATGAAAGATCAATTCACCGGCCTTCCTAGTGAAGATGCCGCTACGCATCTAAACAATTTTGTGGATTTGTGTGATATGCATAAGAAGAAAGATACGGATAACGATATTGTTAAATTGAAGTTATTTCCGTTTTCACTTAGTGATCGTGCTAACGTTTGGTTTTCGTCTTTGCCTAAAAATAGTATTGATTCTTGGAACAAGTGCAAAGATGCTTTTATCTCTAAATATTTTCCTCTCGCTAAGATCAACACTCTTAGGAATGATATTATGAATTTTAAACAACTTGATCATGAGCATGTTGCCCAATCTTGCGAAAGATTGAAATTGATTATTCGCAATTGCCCTACTCATGGTTTGAATTTATGGATGATCATACAAAAAATTTATGCCGGTTTGAACTTTGCTTCTAGAAATCTCTTAGATTCGTCCGCGGGAGGCACGTTTATGGGAATCACGTTAGGAGATGCTACAAAACTTCTTGATAATATTATGGCTAATTGTTCTCAGTGGCACACCAAAAGATCTTGTATTAAAAAAGTGCATGCTATAGAAGAAATCAATGTTTTGAGTGGAAAGATGGATGAACTTATCAAATTGTTTGCTACTAAAAATACTCCTCTTGATCCCAATGATATGCCTTTGTCTACTTTGATTGAGAATAATAATGAATCTATGGATGTGAATTTTGTTGGTAGGAATAGTTTTGGAAACAATGCTTATAGAGGAAACTTTAATGCTAGACCGTTCCCTAGTAATTCCTCTAATAATTATGGAAATTCCTACAATAATTCTTATGGTAATTTTAATAAGATGCCCTCTGATTTTGAGAATAGTGTGAAAGAATTTATGATTTCTCAAAAGAAATTTAATGCCTTGCTTGAAGAAAAAGTGCTTAAAGTTGATGATTTGGCTAGGAACATTGATAGACTTTCACTTGATGTTGATTTTATTAAACTTAGATCTTCTTCTCCTAAGCATGATATCAATGAGTCTCTCAAAGAAATGAGAATTTCCATTGATGAGTGCAAAGAAAGAACCGCTAGATTGCATGCTAAGAAAGATAACTTTATAAAAGCGTGTTCTTCTAGTTTCCATGAAAATAATGATGAGGCTTAAAGTTATTGATGCGTCACCTATTAGATCTTTGTTTTGCAATATGAATCTTGATAATTATGGGACTGATGATGAGTCAACTTTGCCTAGAAGGCGTCCCTAGAATTTGGAGTCTTTAGATCTTGATGCTAAATTTGGTAAAAGTGGGATTGGAGAGGTTATGACTTTAAATAGCATTGAACCCACTATCTCGGATTTCAAGAAATTTGATGATGATAATTGTTCTTTAGAAGTTTGTATTTCCTTGTTGTAATCCGTTGTTAATTCTCCTCATGCTTATATTCAAAATAAAGCTTTTACCAAACATATCATTGATGCCTTGATGCAATCATATGATGAAAAACTTAATTTGGAAGTTTCTATACCTAGAAAACTTAATGATGAGTGGGAACATACTATAGATATTAGAATTAAAGATCATGAGTGTTTTGTTTTGTGTGATATGGGTGCTAGTGTTTCCACGATTCTGAAAACTTTATGTGATATTCTAGGTTTCCATGATCTTGATGATTGCTCTTTAAATTTGCACCTTGTGGATTCCACCATTAAAAAGCCAATGGGAAGGATCAATGATGTTCTCATTGTTGCAAATAGAAATTCGGTGCCCTAGATTTTATCATTCTTGATATAGATTGTAATCTTTTTTGCCCTATTATTTTTGGTAGACCTTTCCTTAGAACGATTGGCGCGATTATTGATATGAAGGAAGGGAATATTAGATTCCAATTTCCATTAAATAAAGGCATGGAGCACTTTCCAAGAAAGAAAGTCCAATTACCTTATGAATCTATCATGCGAGCTACTTATGAATTTAGTGCCAAAGATGGCACTACTTAGATCTATCTTCGCTTTTATGCCTAGCTAGAGGCGTTAAACAATAGCGCTAGTTGGGAGGCAACCTAATTTTCTTTGTGTTTTTTGTTTTTGTTCCTGTTTAGTAATAAATCTTGCATCTACCTTCTGTTTAGATGTGTTTTTATCTTTTAGTTAGTGTTTGTGCCAAGTAGAACCTATAGGATAACCTATGATGAAAGTTGATTTGATTCTGCTGAAAAACAGAAACTTTGCACGCACGAATTTAGTTTTGTTAAATCACAGAAACGTGATTTTGCATTGATTCTTTTTGCTTCTGATCAGTAGTCAAATTTTCCAGGACTTCCTATTTTGGTAGGATGTTTAGAGTTCCATAAGTTTGCGTTAGTTACACATTTCTACAGACTATTCTGTTTTTGACAGATTCTGTTTTTCGTGTGTTGGTTGCTTATTTTGATGCATCTATGGCTAGTAAAATAGTTTATAAACCATACAGAAGTTGGAATACTGTAGGTTTAACACCACAATAAGTAAATAGTGATTTCATTACAGTACCTTACGTGGTGGTTTTGTTTTCTTTGACTAACGGAGCTTATAAGATTTCCTATTGAGTTTTGTGTTGTGAAGTTTTCATGTTTTGGGTAAAGCTTTTATGGACTATGGAATAAGGAGTGGCAAGAGCCTAAGCTTGGGTATGACCATGCAACCCCAAGATATTCAAGGATAGCCAA
This sequence comes from Triticum aestivum, assembly GCF_018294505.1. Lineage (NCBI taxonomy): Eukaryota > Viridiplantae > Streptophyta > Magnoliopsida > Poales > Poaceae > Triticum > Triticum aestivum. The sequence continues at coordinate 272,377,548 of NC_057804.1, read as the reverse complement.
AAGCCTAAGCTTGGGGATGACCCGGGAAGGCATCCCCTCTTTCGTCTTCGTTCATTGGTAACTTTACTTGGAGCTATATTTTTATTTGTCACATGATATGTGTTTTTCTTGGACTGTCTTGTATTATATTAGTCTTTGCTTTTTAGTTTACCACAATCATCCTTGCTGTTCACACCTTTTGGGAGAAGCCTACTTGATTAGGATTTGCTAGAATACTCTATTTGCTTCACTTATATCTTTTGAGCTTGATAGTTTTTGCTCTAGTGCTTCACTTATATCTTTTAGAGCACGGTGGTGTCTTAATTTTGAAGAAATTGCTAGTCTCTCTTGCTTCACTTATATCCTTTTGAGAGTCTTTTAGAACAGCATGGTATTTGGTATGGTTACAAAGTTGGTCCTAGAATGATGAGCATCCAAGTTGGGTATAATAAAAACTATCATAGAAAAAGAATTGGATGCTATGATCAATATGATGCTTGATAATTGTTTTGAGATATGGAGGTAGTGATATTAGAGTCATGCTAGTTGAGGTGATTATGAAAAATACTTGTGTTGAGTGTTGTGATTCCCGTAGCATGCACGTATGTTGAACCGCTTTGTGATGAAGTTGGAGCACAATTTTATTTATTGATTGTCTTCCTTATGAGTGGCGGTCAGGGAGGAGCGATGGTCTTTTCCTACCAATCTATCCCCCTAGGAGCATGCGCGTAGTGCTTTGGTTTTTGATGGCTTCTAGATTTTTGCAACAAGTATATGAGTTCTTTTGACTAATGTTGATTCCATGGATTATACGCACCTCACCCTTCCACCATTGCTAGCCTCTCTTGTGCCGCGCAACTTTCGCCGGTACCATACACCCACCATATACCTTCCTCAAAACAACCACCATACCTACCTATTATGGATTCCATAGACATTCCGAGATATATTGCCATGCCACTTTCACCGTTCCGTTCATATGACACGTATTACTTTTGTCATATTGCTCTTTGCATGATCATGTAGTTCACATCGTATTTGTGGAAAGGCCACCTTCATAATTTTCATACATGTCGCTCTTGATTCATTGCATATCCCGGTACACCGCCAGCGGCATTCATATAGAGTCATATCTTGTTCTAGCTTTGAGTTGTAATTCTTGAGTTGTAAATCCATAAAAGTGTGATGATCTTCCTTATTAGAGCGTTGTCCTACTGAGGAAAGGATGATGAAGACTATGATTCCCCCACAAGTCGGGATGAGACTTCGGACATTACAAAAAGAAAAAAAAAGAGAAAAAAAGAGAAAGGCCAAAAAGGAAAAAAGGCCAAAGAAAAAAAGAAAAAAAAGAGAAAAATAAAAAAATAAATGAGAGAAAAAGAGAGAAGGGACAATGCTACTATCTCTTTTTCCACACTTGTGTTTCAAAGTAGCACCATGATCTTCATGATAGAGAGTCTCATATGTTGTCACTTTCATATACTAGTGGGAATTTTTCATTATAGAACTTGGCTTGTATATTCCAATGATGGGCTTCCTCAAAAGTGCCCTAGGTCTTCGTGAGAAAGCAAGTTGGATGCACACCCACTTAGTTTCTTTTGTTGAGCTTTCATATATTTATAGCTCTAGTTCTTCCGTTGCATGGCAATCCCTACTCACTCACATTGATATCTATTAATGGGCATCTCCATAGCCCATTGATATGCCTAGTTGATGTGAGACTATCTTCTCCTTTTTGTCTTCTCCACAACCACTATTCTATACCACGTATAGTGCTATGTACATGGTTCACGCTCATGTATTGCGTGAAAGTTGAAAGAGTTTGAGATTATTAAAGTATGAAACAATTGCTTGGCTTGTCATCGGGTTCTGCATGATTAAATACTTTATGTGATGAAGATAGATCAACAGTCAGACTATATGATTTTGTAGGGATAACTTTCTTTGGCCATGTTATTTTGAGAAGACATGATTACTTTGATTAGTATGCTTGAAGTATCACCATTTTCATGTTAATATGAACTTTTATTTTGTATCATTTGGATCTTAACATTCATGCCACAATAAAGAAAATTACATTGAGAATTATGCTAGGTAGCATTCCACATCAAAATTTTGTTTTTTATCATTTACCTACTTGAGGACGAGCAGGAATTAAGCTTGGGGATGCTTTATACGTCTCCAACATATCTATAATTTTTGATTGTTCCATGCTATTATATTACCCCTTTCGGATGTTTATGGGCTTTATTTTACACATTTATATCATTTTTGGGACTAACCTACTAACCGGAGGCCCAGTCCGTATTGCTGTTTTTTTGCCTATTTCAGTATTTCGAAGAAAAGGAATATCAAAGGGAGTCCAAACGGAATGAAACCTTCGGGAGCGTGATTTTTGGAACAAACGTGATCCAGAGGACTTGGAGTGCAAGTCAAGAAGCAGCTGAGGCCTCCACGAGATAGGAGGGTGCGCCCCCGGCCTATAGGGCGCGCCCCCTATCTCGTGGGCCCCTCGGGCGGCCACCGACGTACTTCTTCCTCCTATATAAACCTACGTACCCCGAAAACATGCAGGGAGCCAAAGAAACACAATTTCCACCGCCGTAACCTTCTGTATCTGCGAGATCCCATCTTGGAGCCTTCGCCGGCGTTCTGCCGGAGGGGGAATCGACCATGGAGGGCTTCTACATCAACACCATAGCCCCTCCGACGAGTTGTTAGTAGTTTACCACAGACCTTTGGGTCCGTGGTTATTAGATAGATGGCTTCTTCTCTCTTTTTGGATCTCAATACAATGTTCTCCCCTCTCTTGTGGAGATCTATTCGATGTAAACTCTTTTTGCGGTGTGTTTGTCGAGATCCGATGAATTGTCGGTTTATGATCAAGTTTATCTATGAGAAATATTTGAATCTCCTCTGAATTCTTTTATGTATGATTGAGTTATCTTTGCAAGTCTCTTCGAATTATCAGTTTGGTTTGGCCTACTAGATTGATCTTTCTTGCCATGGGAGAAGTGCTTAGCTTTGGGTTCAATCTTGCAGTGTCCTTACCCAGTGACAGCAAGGGGTTGCAAGGCACGTATTGTATTGTTGCCATCGAGCATAAAAAGATGAGGTTTATACCATATTGCATGAGTTTATCCCTCTACATCATGTCATCTTGCTTAAGGCGTTACTCTGTTCTTATGAACTTAATACTCTAGATGCAGGCAGGAGTCGGCCGATGTGTGGAGTAATAGTAGTAGATGCAGGCAGGAGTCAGTCTACTTGTTGCGGATGTGATGCCTATATACATGATCATGCCTAGATAATCTCATAATTATTCACTTTTCTATCAATTGCTTGACAGTAATTTGTTCACCCACCGTAATACTTATGCTATCTCGAGAGAAGCCTCTAGTGAAACCTATGGCCGCCGGGTCTATCTCTTATCATATTTGCTTCCAATCTACTTTTGTTTGCATCTTTACTTTTTGCATCTTTATTATAAAATACCAAAAATATATCTATCTTATCATACTATCTCTATTAGATCTCACTTTTCCATGTGGCCGTGAAGGGATTGACAACCCCTTTATTGCGTTGGTTGCGAGTTCTTTGTTTGTTTGTGTAGGTGCGTGGGTCTTTTGAGGAGCCTCCTACTAGATTGATACCTTGGTTCCCAAAAACCGAGGGAAATACTTACGCTACTATTGTTGCATCACCCTTTCCTCTTCATGGAAAACCAATGCAAGCTCAAGACGTAGCAGCTAGCCACCACCGTAGAAGAGATCCTCGATCCGATCGGACCCTAGATCAACTCATTGCTACGTCTTGAGCTTGCGTTGGTTTTCCTTGAAGAGGAAAGGGTGATGCAACAATAGTAGCATAAGTATTTCCTTCAGTTTTTGAGAACCAAGGTATGAATCCAGTAGGAGGATCCTCAAAAGTCCCATGCACCTACACAAACAAACAAAGAACTTGCAACCAACGCAATAAATGGGTTGTCAATCCCTTCACGGCCACTTGCGAAAGTGAGATCTGATAGAGATAGTATGATAAGATAAATATATTTTTGGTATTTTATTATATAGATTGGAAAAGTAAAGATGCAAATAAAAGTATATTGAAAGCTTATATGATAAGAGATAGACCTGGGGGCCATAGGTTTCACTAGTGGCTTCTCTCAAGATAGCATAAGTATTACGGTGGGTGACAAATTACTGTCGAGCAATTGATAGAAAAGCGAATAATTATGAGATTATCTAGGCATGATCATGTATATAGGCATCACGTCCGTGACAAGTAGACCGACTCCTGCGTGCATCTACTACTATTACTCCACACATCGACCGCTATCCAGCATGCATCTAGAGTATTAAGTTCATAAGAACAGAGTAACGCTTTAAGAAACATGATAGGATGTAGAGGGATAAACTCATGCAATATGATATAAACCCCATTTTTTTATCATGGATGGCAACAATACAATACGTGCCTTGCTGCCCCTGCTATCACTAGGAAAGGACACCGCAAGATTGAACCCAAAGCTAAGCACTTCTCCCATTGCAAGAAAGATCAATCTTGTAGGCCGAACCAAACTGATAATTCGAAGCGACTTGCAAAGATAACTCAATCACACATAAAAGAATTCAGAGGAGATTCAAATATTTCTCATAGATAAACTTGATCATAAACCCACAATTCATCAGATCTCAACAAACACACCGCAAAAAGAGTTACATCGAATAGATCTCCAAGAAGATTGAGGAGAACATGGTATTGAGATCCAAAAAGAGAGAAGAAGCCATCTAGATAATAACTATGGACTCGCAGGTCTATGGTAAACTACTCACAACTCATCGGAGGGGCTATGGTGTTGATGTAGAAGCCCTCCATGGTCGATTCCCCTTCCGGCGGAGCGCCGACGAAGGCTCCAAGATGGGAACTCATGGATACAGAAGGTTATGGTGGCGGAAATAGTTTTTCGTGGTCGCCCTTGGTGTTCACGGGATACGTGGGTATATATAGGAGGAAGAAGTGGGTCGGTGGATGCCCGATGGGCCCACGAGATAGGGAGGTGCACCCAGTAGGGGTGGGCGCGCCCTCCACCCTCGTGGCCGTCTCGACTGCTTCTTGACTTGCACTCCAAGTCCTCTGGATCACATTCGTTCCAAAAATCACGCTCCTGAAGGTTTCATTACGTGTGGACTCCATTTGATATTCCTTTTCTTTGAAATACTGAAATAGGAAAAAAAAACAGCAATACGGGCTGGGCCTCCGGTTAGTAGGTTAGTCCCAAAAATGATATAAATTTGTATAGTAAATCCCATAAACATCCAAAATGGGTAATATAATAGCATGGAACAATCAAAAATTATAGATACGTTGGAGACGTATCAAGCATCCCCAAGCTTAATTCCCGCTCGTCCTCGAGTAGGTAAATGATAAAAACAGAATTTTTGATGTGGAATGCTACCTAGCATAATTCTCAATGTAATTTTCTTTATTGTGGCATGACTGTTCAGATCCAAATGATTCAAGATAAAAGCTTATAAAACATAAAAAATAGTAATGCTTCGAAGCATACTAAGAAATAATCATATCCTATCAAAATAGCATAGCCAAAGAAAGCTTATCCCTACAAAATCATATAGTTAGGCCATGCTTCATTTTCATTACACAAAATACTCCCATCATGCACAACCCCAGTTTCAGCCAGGCAATTGGTTCATACTTTTTAACGCGCTTCAGCTTTTTCAACTCTTACGCAATACATGAGCACAAGCCATGGACATGGCACTACGGTGGTATATGGTGATTTGTGAGGACAAAAAGGGGAGAAGATAGTCTCACATGAACTAGGCGTATCAACGGGCTATGGATATGCCCATCAATAGATATCAATGTGAGTGAGTAGGGATTGCCATGCAAAGGATGCACTAGAGCTATAAATGTAAGCTCAACAAAAGAAACTAAGTGGGTGTGCATCCAACTCGCTTGCTCACAAAGACCTATGGCGTTTTGAGGAAGCCCATCATTGGTAAATACAAGCCAAGTTCTATAATGAAAAATTCCCACTTAGTATATGAAAGTGACAACATAAGAGACTCTCTATCATGAAGATCATGGTGCTATTTCGAAGCATAAGTGTGGAAAAGAGATAGTAGCATTGTCCCTTCTCTCTTTTTCTCTCATTTTTTTATTTTTTTATTTGGCCTTTCTTTTTTTATTTGGCCTTCCCCCTTTTTTGGTGGGCTCTTCGGCCTCTTTTCTTTTTCTTTTTTTAGTCCTAAGTCTCATCCTGACTTGTGGGGGAATCATAGTCTTCATCATCCTTTCCTCACTTGGGACAATGCTCTAATAATGAAGATCATCACACTTTTATTAATTTACAACTCGAGAATTACAACTCAACACTTAGAACAAAATATGACTATATATGAATGCCTCCGGCGGTGTACCGGGAGATGCAATGAATCAAGAGTGACATGTATGAAAATTATGAGGGTGGCCGTGCCATAAAATACAATGTCAACTACATGATCGTGCAAAGAGCAATATGACAATGATGGAGCATGTCATAATAACGGAACGGTGGAAAGTTGCATGGCAATGTATCTCGGAATGGCTATGGAAATGCCATAATAGGTAGGTATGGTGGCTGTTTTGAGGAAGCTAAATAATGGGTGCATGATACCGGAGAAAGTTGCGCGGTATAAAATAGGCTAGCAAAGTGGAAGGGTGAGTGTGCATATATCCATGGACTCACATTAGTCATAAAGAACTCATATAGTTATTGCAAAAGTCTACTTGCCCTCGAAGCAAAGTACTACTACACATGCTCCTAGGGGAAGGGTTGGTAGGAGTTAACCATCGCGCGATCCCGACCTCCACTCATAAGGAAGACAATTAAAAGAGAACCTCATGCAACAAATTTGTCACATAACTTTTACCATACGTGCATGCTACGGGACTTGCCAACTTCAACACAAGTATTTCTCAATTTAATAATTACCCACTAGCATGACTCTAACATTACTACCTCTATATCTCAAAACAATTATCAAGCATCAAATTGATCCTAGTGTTTTATGCCCTTTCTATGATAGTTTTTATTATACCTAACTTGGATGCCATAGCAAATGCCATGATGTTCTAAAAGACTCTCAAAATAATATAACTGAAGCATTAGAGATCAACAATTTCTTCAAAATTAAGCCACCACCGTGCTCTAAAAGATATAAGTGAAGCACTAGAGCAAAAACTATCTAGCTCAAAAGATATAAGTGAAGCACATAGAGTATTCTAACAAATTACAATCAAGTGGGTTTCTCCCAAAAGGTGTGTATAGCAAATATGATTGTGGAAAACTGAAAAGCAAATACTAATATCATAGAAGACGCTCCAAGCAAAACACATATCATGTGGCGAATAAAAATATAGCTGCAAGTAAAGTTACCGATAAACGAAGACGAAAGAGCGGATGCCTTCCGGGGGCATCCCCAAGCTTAGGCTTTTGGATATTCTTGAATATCTTGGGGTGCCTTGGGAATCCCCAAGCTGAGGCTCTTTCCACTCCTTATTACATAGTCCATCAAATCTTTACCCAAAACTTGAAAACTTCACAACGCAAAACTCAACAGGAAATCTCATAAGCTCCGTTAGTAAAATAAAGCAAAACCACCACATAAGGTACTGTAATAAACTCATTATTTATTTATATTGGTTATAAGCCTACTGTATTTCAAGTTATCTATGGTTCATACCACTTAATACTAGCCATAGATGCATCAAAATAAGCAAACAACACACAAAAGGCAGAATCTGTCAAAAATAGAACAGCCTGTAGCAATCTGTAACCCTCGAATACTCCTGGAACTCTAAAAATCCTACATAAATAGTAAGTCCTGGAAAAATTTTCTATTGATCTACAGCAAAAAGAATCATCGCAAAAGCATGTTTCTGTGAATTGAAAAAACTAATTTCGTGCGCGCAAAGTTTCTGTTTTTCAGCAGAATCAAATTAACTATCACCATAGGTTATCCTATAGGTTCTACTTGGCACAAACACTAATTAAAACGTAAAAACCGATCTAAACAGAAGGTGGATGTATAATTTATTACTAAACAGGAACAAAAAGAAAAAACACAAAAAAAATTGGGTTGGCTCGCAACTAGCGCTATCGTTTAACGCCCCTAGCTAGGCATAAAAGCGAGGATAGATCTAAGTAGTGCCGTCTTTAGCATTTATCTTTTTAATGGAGTTATGCTCAAGTCCGGGAGGATACTTGCATTTCCCTTTGTGCTCGGAGATCTTTTGATCTAAGGCATCTAACCACTTATTACAAAGTGTAATCAAATTACTCATGCGGTTGATATTCCCACCAATATTCTTAAGTGGTTCAACAAATTTTTGCAATTCACATAACTTCTCTAGAATTTGGGTTCCTTCATAAGAAACGGGTGATCCTTTTTGTAGGGGAAGTACTCCTACTATCCCCTCTATAATTTCATAAGCAGAACTAGGATCAATTTCAATAAAATCCCCTTTCGCGGCAAAATCAAGGAGTTGTCTGTGGGGTAAGGTCAACCCAACATAAAAAATGCGAAACAAAATATTGAAATCTCCTTCTATAGTGCAACTACGATAAGATTCTAACATCCTAAACCAAGCATCTCTTAAATTTTCTCCTTGTCTTTGTTTGAAGTGAAGAACTTCAAAGTCGGGAGACGAAGGGATAAAGACCGAGCTAGCCATAACGATGAACACACAAAAGGCAAGCGAAAGAGAGAGGAGATTGGGAAAGAGAAGGCGAATGAAACGGCAAGGGTGAAGTGGAGGAGAGGAAAATGAGAGGCAAATTACAAAAAATGTAAATGTGAGGGAGATTAGTTTGTGATGGGTACTTGGTATGTCTTGACATGAGCGAAGACCTCCCCAGCAACGATGCCAGAAATCCTTCTTGCTACGTCTTGAGCTTGCGTTGGTTTTCCTAGAAGAGGAAAGGGTGATGCAGCAATAGTAGCGTAAGTATTTCCCTTAGTTTTTGAGAACCAAGGTATCAATCCAGTAGGAGGCTCCTCAAAAGTCCCACGCACCTACACAAACAAACAAAGAACTCACAACCAACACAATAAAGGGGTTGTCAATCCCTTCACGGCCACTTGCGGAAGTGAGATCTAATAGAGATAGTATGATAAGATAGATATATTTTTGGTATTTTATAATATAGATGCAAAAAGTAAAGATGGAAATAAAAGTAGATTGGAGGCAAATATGATAAGAGATAGACCCGGGGCCCATAGGTTTCACTAGAGGCTTCTCTCGAGATAGCATAAGTATTACGGTGGGTGAACAAATTACTGTCGAGCAATTGATAGAAAAGCGAATAATTATGAGATTATCTAGGCATGATCATGTATATAGGCATCATGTCCATGACAAGTAGAATGACTCCTGCCTGCATCTACTACTATTACTCCACACATCGACCGCTATCCAGCATGCATCTAGAGTATTAAGTTCATAAGAACAGAGTAACGCATTAAGAAAGATGACATGATGTGGAGGGATAAACTCATGCAATATGATATAAACCCCATCTTTTTGTCCTCGATGGCAACAATACAATGCGTGCCTTGCTGCCCCTGCTGTCACTGGGAAAGGACACCGCAAGATTGAACCCAAAGCTAAGCACTTCTCACATTGCAAGAAAGATCAATCTAGTAGGACAAACCAAACTGATAATTCGAAGAGACTTGCAAAGATAACTCAATCACACGTAAAAGAATTTAGAGGAGATTCAAATATTTCTCATAGATAAACTTGATCATAAACCCACAATTCATCGGATCTCGACAAACACACCGCAAAAAGAGTTACATCGAATAGATCCCCAAGAAGATCGAGGAGAACATGGTATTGAAATCCAAAAATAGAGAAGAGGACATCTAGCTAATAACTATGGACGCGAAGGTCTATGGTAAACTAATCACAACTCATCGAAGGGGCTATGATGTTGATGTAGAAGCCCTCCATGGTTGATTCCCCCTCCGGCGGAGCGCTGGCGAAGGCTCCAAGATGGGATCTCACGATACAGAAGGTTACGGTGGGGGAAATAGTTTTTCTTGGTCGCCCTTGATGTTCTCAGGATACGTGGGTATATATAGGAGGAAGAAGTAGGACGGTGGATGCCCGAGGGGCCCACGAGATAGGGGGCGCGCCATCCAACCTCGTGGCCGCCTCGACTACTTCTTGACTTGCACTCTAGGTCCTCTGGATCATGTTCGTTCCAAAAATCACGCTCCCAAAGATTTCATTCCGTTTGGACTCTGTTTGATATTCCTTTTCTTTGAAATACTGAAATAGGCAAAAAAAACAGCAATATGGGCTGGGCCTCCAGTTAGTAGGTTAGTCCCAAAAATGATATACATGTGTAAAGTAAAGCCATAAACATCCAAAACGGGTAATATAATAGGATGGAACAATAAAAAATTATAGATACGTTGGAGATGTATCACTCATCCTCACCATCAAAGCCCTCGCGAGGCTGCTCATCCATTGTACTAGTTCATCCTTAGCCTCCTCGTGAGGCCAATCCACCACAAAGCGGGGGTAGGGTTTTACACCGCAAGGTGGACCGAACATGGGTAAACTATCGTGTCCATCTTCTTCCCCGCTTATGCGAACTCGCCGAGGCTAGGCCGTGGGCTAGTGAGCTTGAGACATGAGCCGGTCGAGATCTTTGCACATGCGCCAGAGTTCAAACCTTCTTGGTCTTGTGGAGCCGTAAATCCGACAATTTCATCCTCTCTCTCTCTCTCTATGGGATCACATGCAGATCACTCTCTTGGTCGGCAGCTTTGTGACCTCCTGTGAAGGCGCCATCAAACTCGTGGCACAGATCCTCCCAACAGGAGATGGAGTTCTCCAGTAGGTGCATGAACCATGGCCTGACATTGGGCTTGAGCACCAATGGAAAATAGTTGGCAAGGATCTTGACATCTCGTCCGCCAGCAGCTTATACAGCGATGATGTAAACGCCGGGAAAAACTGACGGGTGGGTCTTGCCATCGTACTTATGTGGCACGTCTGGCTTGAAGTTCCAGGAATAGGGCCACTAGACTCGCCGCAGCTCACAAGTAAACACCGAACAACCCACCTCGTAAGGTAGGCCACTAGGGTACCCTAGCGTTGGCTCGTCAACAAAAGGCCATGCATGACCGTCGGACTGACGACATGCTTCACATCATTGTTCGATGATAGTATGGGCATCTTCTCCGTGTCGTTCTTGGAGAACATGGCGGTAATCGCTGTGAACCCGCGTATCAGACGATGCCATATATATTTCATCATGGGCATCGACCCGGTAGCTCTACTATTGGTATTTTTGTTGTGGAGGGGACTGCATCACCACCAGCCCTCTCTTTAGCAGCGTGTACCAGTGCAGTGGGTTGCTGATGTGAAGGCCCCGCCCGCTGCGCTTTGTCATTGTTGGCGAAGGGAACAAGACTCTGGATGGTGGCTCTCCACTCCTCCATCTTCTTCGCATCGGGAGGAAACTCCAAAAGTAACTGAGCACGTGCCAAGGCCTCTTTTGTCATTGCTGGCATGGAGAGGAGTACTAATTCATGAGCTTTCGTTTGTTTTTCCCTTGAACAGGAAACGGTGATGCAACAACGTAGAGATAAGTATTTCCCTCAGTTAGAGAACCAAGGTATCAGTCTAGTAGGAGCCAACACACAAATCACCATGTGACGCCTCAATAATTAAGCTACAGTAATCCTACGTTAATGGTGCCATGTCATTGTTTTCACTGTGGCTAAACCCCCCTTTGGTTCCACCAGGTCCAAATTTAAATTTAAAATAAAGTCAAATAAATAAAGTTTTCAAATGTCAAGACAAAAATGTTTGTTGGGTTGCAAATATTCACTAGGTAATTATCATGTGGCAACCAACATCATTCGGCTCTCCCTTTAATCCCTAGGAAACTATAAAGCGGCCCACTAGCATATTAGTTAACCTTTTCAATTTCTAAAAATGCTTGAACAATTCCGTTGGCTCTAAAACTTTTTATGCAACACCACAGTGTTGTTCTCAAATTATGTGCCAAATTTGAAGTTTGACTAAATTCACTTTGTCACTCAAATAAATACAAATAGTGGCTAACTAAAATACGTAAAAGGGAAAATTAGAAAATGGCCTTACTAAACTGCTATGCAACTGGGTCATTGATGACCATAGTGCTTTTGGCCCAGCCCAACTGGCTTTTCCTCCACCTCCCACTGCAGGAGATAGGGGCCATGGCGTGGCACGCATCAACCCCCACCGTGGCCGTTGCAATCGCCGTGTCGGGCATCCCGCGGTCCTCTTGGTGGATAAGAACGTCGCAGCAACCCCCCTCCGAACCCTAGCCCCAGTTTTCCCCCTCCCCCTCGCTCTCCTCCCTGATCTGGAGTGGCCCCCGTACACAACCGTCGCCGCCGCCCTCGTCGATTCCCGGCCACCACGCTCGTCCCCAATGTCGTCGCCGTCCTCAACCGCCTCCTCCTCGTCCTCGTCGTCCCCATGTGCTGGGCTGAAGCGAGGAGCCTCTGCATCGTCGCCATCGCCGGATTTCCTCACCACAGCCGCCGCATCCTCGCCGTCGATCCGCATCTTCTGGTCCACCCCAGCACCATACGAGCTCACCATCGGCCCTCCCGCGGTGAGAAGCGCCGATCCCCCGTCTTTCCCCTAGTTTCGGTCGACGTAGCCACCGTCCAAGTCCTCCCGAGGTCGCACCTGAAGCTCTATTTTTGTGCGCGAGCGCGCCCCTGGCTGCGCCTCGCCTTGTCCGGCCGCTTCCTTCGGCCACCCCAGGCACCACCCCTTGCCCGCGCCAGTACCCACACGCGCCCCGCGTGGCCTCTCGCCGCCAGCTTGCGCGCTGACCGCCGCCGCTGCCGCCTAGCGCTCCTGTCGCCCGCCCTGCTGCTTCTTCTCCTAGCGTCGTGGCGTTGCTTGCGCTGCTACTCCTCTATGTATTGATGCTGCTCTTCTCCTTGTTGTCACTGCTTACTGATGCTTGCTTTTGCTGCATACTAGATGTTGCCCGTGATTGCATGCTCTTGTCGCTGCTGGCCGTGGCCGCCATGTAGGGATGTCAACCGGGTCCCATTTAATCCCGTTTAAACCCACTATATAATTGAACAGTTTAATTTTTTTTTATTTTATGCAAAAATGAACTATGGAGCTAGGTAAAGCAAACTAAACGGGACTTGCGGACACCATTTATTTTCCATTTACATCCCTACCGCCATGCACACCCGTGCGTGTGTGCCCAAGAACACCAATGGTTGGATTGGGCCATGGCCAGTGGAGCTACCCCCCCCCCCTGTTTAGACTAGATGATAATTAGTGTTTAGATTAGTATACATACAGATGACATGCGGGTCCCCTGGAGATTAAATAAATAACCAGAATAATTTTACCTACTATTTATGACAGCTGGGTCCTGTTGACACTATTCAATTTGACCGGTCAACTCTGATTGGGTTGTTGACTGGGTCAACTCTGCTGACTGGACCACTCCTGGACCCCATTGGTCATACACTCAGGCTAGTGTAGAGCTAGGTGACAAATGTATATTTTGTTTTTTTTGAATTAATAGTAATTTCATAAAATGTTTAGAACTTAGAAAAATCATATAAAATAAATCGTAGCTCGGATTAAAATAATTTGTACATGAAAGTTCCTCAGAACGACGAGACGAATCTGAACGCGCGGTCCGTTCGCTCGCCACATGTCCCTAGCATAGCACATGTTGCACTTTTCCCCTCCGGTTCATCTGTCTGACAGACGTCCGGAACCAGGAAAACTTTCCCGTATGTTTCCCCCTTTGCCAGTATCACCTAGCACCGCGTTAGAACACGTCTAGCTTTGCCTGTTGTCCTGTTATGCTCTTGCTTGCTATGTATTTACTATTTTCTCCCCCCTCTTCTCTCCGGTATACCTCGAGACCGCTTTTGATGCCCCCGTGAGCGACTACATCGACGACGACCCTCCTTCTTGTCTGAGCAACCAGGCAAGCCCCCACTTTGATCATCGTGATATCGCCTATTTATATTCTCTCATGCTTGCATTAGATTTTGCTACTGTTATTGATTGCTCCTATATCTGATGCATAGCCTGCTTTAGTACCCGATGTTGTACCCTACCTGCTTATCCTAAACTGCTTAGTATAGGTTGGTTAGTGATCCATCAATAACCCCACTTGTCCTTGTTGCCCCTGCTTCATCATCGACGCCTCGATCAGCATGATCGACGACCAGAGCCCGACACCTCACATCACATCACACCCCTTTTGTTGCTCAACTCTGCAGAGCTACTATCGAGTGTCAAAGTTGATCCCTCATAACACACTCCTGATGATAATTCTGTAGTGTAGCTATTCGGTCGTGGTCATCGAGGGTGATTTCCTCTTTCACCATTCCCGATGTGGCTCTGTCGTTCAACACCTCAAGTGTGAACCTCAAGGGTGGTCCCTCTTACGTTCACCTTGATGATTACATTGAGTGGAATCCACCGGGGGTGATTCCTCGGGTTTTCCCCTTGATGTCTGGACACACAGTTACCTTGACTTTACTTGAGACCTTGGTGAAAGTCGGGCGGGCCTGGAGAGCACCTGCAAGATGGTTACGTGGCATGGCCGGGCATTCTAGGCCCTTGTCGTAAGTCACGAGACGGGGCGACGGGGTCAGTTTCGATCATGAGTCTCTGCTCGTCTCTGGAAGCTAATAATACACTATAGTTTGGGTATTTGTTCTTAGTTGGCCTCTAGCCTTTACGCACCAACCACCACGTGAGAATAGTTATGGGCCTCGACGTCGCATTATCAGCCAAAGCTTTGTTAGACGTCCAATTCAGCAGTGCGGCACGGCTGGGCCGGCACCATCCTGTAGTGGTGGAGCCTGGACCCGCCCTGTACGCAACGATCTGGAGTGCAACAGGTGATGGGCCCAGACCCCGGAGTGCTTAGGATGTAGACCGGCAGGGACCTCTCTGCTAAGCCTAGGTAGGGCTGTGACGTGTTGATCTTCCGAGGCCGGGCATTGACCCTAGAAAGGTGTGTCCGGCCAATGTGATCGAGCGTGTTGGCAAACGTGGTGCACCCCTGCAGGGAATATTATCTATTAATAGATGTGTCCACGGTAACGGACGTTCAGACTTATATCCTGATCTTATACAACTATAAATGGATACTTGGATATGTGGCTCCGGGATTTCTTTCTCGAGGGAGTCGAGGAAGGATCTCTGTGCATTAATGTTACAACATGTTTGTTAATTATAAACTTCCATTCTTTACTCTTCTACATGCTGCAAGATGCTCGGAGCTGCGTGAAGATGCTAGTCTTTGATAGGCTAGGCTTTCCCCCTCTATTCTGGCATTCTGCAGTTCAGTCCACAGATACAACCCTTCCATTTGATACAAATGCATACTTAGTATAGATCTAATGCTTGCGAGTACTTTGGATGAGTACTCACGGTTGCTTTGCTACCCCTTAACCCCTTCTTTCTTCTTTCCGGTTGATGCAACCAGGTGGTGGATCCTTGGAGCCAGATGCCACTGCCGATGGATGCTACTACGTGAAGACCGCCGACGTCCAGGAGTAGTTAGGAGGTCCCAAGCAGGAGGCCTTGCCTCTTCGATCGTATTGCTTTTGTGCTAGCCTTCTTAAGGCATCCTTGTTTAACTTATGTCTGAACTCAGATATTGTTGCTTCCGCTGACTCTTGTGTATCGAGCTTGTATTCGAACCCCCGAGGCCCCTGACTTGTAATATAATGGTTGTATTATTTTGATTTGTGTCTAGAGTTGTGTTGTGATATCTTCCCGTGAGTCCCTGATCTTGATTGTACACATTTTGCGTGTATGATTAGTGTACGTCTGAATCGGGGGCGTCACAAGTTGGTATCAGAGCCGACTGCCTGTAGGAACCACCTTTCCACCTCCTTGGCCGAAGTTGAGTCTAGTCTTTGGAAAACTGTTTTACTGACATGGCTGTGTGGCTTACGGGCTCACGTTGCCATTGGGTGGTATTAGGATCTTTTATTCCTCGTCTATACTCTAGGACTCTAATCTCTCTTCTATTCGGGTTAAATGGTTTTGCAAACTATAACTCTAGGTTCTCGTAAATACTTCTCCCGAAGAGCCCCTTCATTCCAAATGATGGCCCACTTCACCAGAAGATTTTGAAGATACTCTCCGATGTTTTACCGAGTCCCTCGTACCCTTCGCCGTTGCGATCCCTGCCACTGATAAATCCTTATGCGTAACTACCTATGTTGTCGTTCATACCTTCATCCCCAGTTGCTCTTGTTATTAAAAGATATCCTGAAATACTCTTTGATGTTCCGAGAATTCTTTATGCTTACTGCTCTGCAGTTACTTGCCGCATGAATATCCCTATGGATAATTACTCGCTCTTATCGAGTATCCATTCATCCCCGGCTATTCTTATGCTTCATAAGATATATTGTAATACGATCCGAGCTTTCGATGACCTCTGTCGCCTATTGCTCTAGAAGGTCTTACCTGCCTACACTCTGGTTAATTCCATATGTCTAGCAGTATCCATTGACGTCCGTTGTCATTATCATCTTGAGTCTTTCGATTTGATATGTCTGTGCCGCAATCATTAGTTGATCCTTATAGATTATCTTTCCAGCTGAGATGTCCTCCCGAACATGAGCTGGTTCTCGGCCAATCAGATTGCCATCGATTGTGCCCTAAGTCTATTCAACTTAGCCACACTTGGTCAGAGCGTCTGCTCCTAATCCCTTGATTTTGGAAATCGTAATTCATTTGCATTTGAACTCTGAATTAGTCAGTTGCTTCTATAATCTGACCTCCTTGCATTCTTCCTTCTTCTTGTTGAGTACTGTTGCTCACATCAGATCCCTCGTGGACCACCAGATCCTTGGTGTATTTTATCCGACAACATCCTTCATATTCAGTAACCTTGTGAGCTTTTCCTCGGATACATAATACCTTTGGTAAATTGTATCCTCGCTCTTGTCAACCATACTCTGCTTTTGGGCTTGAGTTATTTACTCGTTAAGTTTGTGATATATGTCATAAGATGTCCCTATGGGTTGAATGTTTGTCTTCCCTAAATCTGCGTAAACTCAAAAGTTATGCCGGTTATGCTCTACTGGCTTTTCGTCAGGTGAAATTTTAACACTACAACTTCTTCAAATGCGGGAAGTGAATGGAAAGTTGTGCATTAGAGAAGTGGGAGTCGACCTTGAACCTTTATGTTCATGCCCATGGACCCGATGTGGAACTTATCATGGAAGCTTCTAATAATAATAATCCCCTTGTGATTTCATCTTGTATCTATATTTGGTCCTGTGCCACCATGGTTCCGACCAGATTGTTCATCTTTCATCTCATTTCTCAGAGAAGTTAAAGTACTTGTCTTCTGTAGATCTTTTCTTCTGTCCAACCTCTATCCGGTTCTACCTTTTAGTATTACCCTCTGGTATCTCGAGAATATCACGGAACTACATAGCCTCTTATGAGTTCTTCATCAACTATTATTTCTTGCCGATTCCAATTTTCCACGGGTTCTGAGTTGTTAGACACTCAAGAACACCGATAATTGGTTCGAGTCTAAACTTTCCTTTCCATTGTTTAGTTCAACCTTTCTTGTAACCTAACATATCTGAGCAGTGATAATTCCCTGCTTATCTAAACACCTTGGTGTACAACTTTGTCAGTAAGACCTTATTACTATTGTTGATGACAATATGGTAGCCGCTAATGGACGAGAACTTTGCCTATTGGTCCGCCTCGTCTTAACGAGCAGGAAAATGGTACTCTTTGTCCCTCGCCCTTGGTACCAACATTGTTGTCAACATAACTGACAGGCTATCCTCTGACCTGCCTTGCTATCATGACCATTCAAATGTTAGGACCCTTCCTGCTTTTAACCCACGTGGTGGGCCCATAACCCACAGTTCCATAGGAGCGGAACCTGACTCTTCTATGCATCCCATTTTTCTAAGTTATTCCTCGCGCTTGGCTTCGTATGTAAATCATGAGCCATCTTCCTAGTGATCTATTCTAGTATCAGACGCAATCTTTTCCCATTGCTCTGAACCCCTTTCACCCTCTGTTTCAGACATCGAACGATTGTCCATCCGCTTGAAACTTCTTATGGCACCTTCTTACCGTGATCTCAAGGACTTTCTTGAATTTCAACTCGAGAGGTGCCTCTATGCCATGTTCATTGAGATAGCCCCCAGGTACCTATCTTGTGATGAGCTCCGTCCTTTCGAGTCTTCTCCCCTTACTCCACCCCCTTAAATCTCGGGACGAGATTTCTTGTAGTGGAGGAGAATTGTGACGCCTGGATAATTAACCTACAGTAATCCTATGTTCATGGTGCTATGTCATTGTTTTCACTGTGGCTAAACCCCCCTTTGGTTCCACCCGGTCCAAATTTAAATTCAAAATAAAGTCAAATAAATAAAGTTTTCAAATGTCAAGACAAAAATGTTTGTTGGGTTGCAAATATTCACTAGGTAATTATCATGTGGCAACCAACATCATTTGGCTCTCCCATTAATCCCTAGGAAACTATAAAGTAGCCGAGTAGCATATTAGTTAACCTTTTCAATTTCTAAAAATGCTTGAACAATTCCGTTGGCTCTAAAACTTTTAATGCAACATCACAGTGTTGTTCTCGAATTATGTGCCAAATTTGAAGTTTGACTAAATTCATTTTCTCACTCAAATAAATACAAACAGTGGCTAACTGAAATACGTAAAAGGGAAACTTAGAAAATGGCCTTACAAAACTGCTATGCAACTAGGTCATTAATGACCATAGTGCTTTTGGCCCAGCCCAACTAGCTTTTCCTCCACCCCGCTACAGGAGACAGGGGCCATGGCGTGGCACGCATCAACCCCCACCGTGGCCGTTGCAATCGCCGTGTCGGGCATCCCATGGTCCTCTCAGTGGATAAGAACGTCGCAGCAAGCCCCCTCCGAAACCTAGCCCCAGTTCCCCCCCCCTCGCTCTCCTCCCTGATCTGGAGTGGCCCCCGTACACAACCGTCGCCGACGCCCTCGTCGATTCCCGGCCACCGCGCTTGTCCCCAATGTGGTCGTCGTCCTCAACCGCCTCCTCCTTGTCCTCGTCGTCCCCATGTGCTGGGCTGGAGCGAGGAGCCTCTGCATCGTCACCATCACCGGATTTCCTCGCCATGGCCGCCGTGTCCTCGCCGTCGATCCGCGTCTTCTGGTCCACCCCGGCACCATACGAGCTCACCATCGGCCCTCTCGCGGTGAGAAGCGCCGATCCCCCATCTTTCCCCCTAGTTTCGGTCGACGTACCCGCCGTCCAAGTCCTCCCGAGGTCGCGCCTGAAGCTCTGTTTCTGTGCGCGAGCGCGCCCCTGGCTGCGCCTCGCCTTGTCCAGCCGCTTCCTTTGGCCACCCCAGGCGCCACCCCTCGCCCGCGCCAGTACCCACATGTGCCCCGCGTGGCCTCTCGGCGCCAGCTTCCGCGCTGACCGCCGCCACTGCCGCCTAGCGCTCCCGTCGCTCGCCCTGCTGCTTCTTCTCCTAGCGCCGCGGTGTTGCTTGCACTGCTACTGCTCTACGTATTGATGCTGCTCTTCTCCTTGCTGTCACTGCTTGCTGATGCTTCCTTTTGCTGCATACTAGATGTTGCCCGTGATTGCATGCTCTTGTCACTGCTAGCCGTGGCCGCCATGCACACCCGTGCATGTGTGCCCAAGAACACCAATGGTTGGATTGGGCCATGGCCAGTGGAGCTACCCCCCTGTTTAGACTAGATGATAATTAGTGTCTAGATTAGCATACATACAGATGACATGCGGGTCCCTTGGAGACTAAAATAAATAACCATAATAATTTTACCTACTGTCTATGACAGTTGGGACCTGCTGACACTATTCACTTTGACCGGTCAACTCTGACTGGGTTGTTGACTGGGTCAACTCTGCTGACTGGACCACTCCTGGACCCCATTGGTCATACACTCAGGCTAGTGTAGAGCTAGGTGACAAATGTATATTCTGTTTTTTTTCGAATAGAAAGTAATTTCATAAAATGTTTAGAACTTAGAAAAATCATATAAAATAAATCGTAGCTCGGATTAAAATAATTTGTACATGAAAGTTGCTCAGAAGGACACGCGGTCCGTTCGCTCGCCACACATCCCTAGCATAGCAAACATTGAACTTTTCCCCTCCGGTTCATCTGTCTGACAGACGTCCAGAACTGGGAAAACTTTCCCGGATGTTTCCCCCTTTGCCAGTATCACCTAGCACCGCGTTAGAACACGTCTAGCTTTGCCTGTTGTCCTGTTATGCTTTTGCTTGCTATGTATTTACAATTTTCTCCCCCCTCTTATCTTCGGTAGACCTCAAGACCGCTGGTGATGCCCCTGTGATCGACTAAGTCGACGACGACCCTACTTCTTGTCTGAGCAACCAGGCAAGCCCCCCCCCCTTTGATCATCCCGATATCACCTATTTCTATTCTCTCATGCTTGCATTAGATTTTGCTACTGTTATTGATTGCTCCTATTCTGATGCATAGCCTGCTTTTGTACCTGATGTTGTACCCTACCTGCTTATCGTAAATTACTTAGTATCGGTTGGTTAGTGATCCATCAGTGACCCCCACTTGTCCTTGTTGCCCCTGCTTCATCATCAACGCCTTGATCAGCGTGATCGACAACCAGAGCCCGACACCTCACATCACATCACGCCCCTTTTGTTGCTCGACTCTGCGGAGCTACTATCGAGTGTCGAGGGTGATCCCTCATAACACACTCTTGATGACAATTCTGTAGTGTAGCTATTCGGTCATGGTCATCGAGGGTGATTTCCTCTTTCACCATTCCCGATACGGATCTGTCGTTCAACACCTCAAGTGTGAACCTCGAGGGTGGTCTCTCTTATGTTCACCTTGATGATTACATTGAGTGGAATCCACCGGGGGTGATTCCTTGGGTTTTCCCCTTGATGTCTGGACACACAGTTACCTTGACTTTACTTGAGACCTTGGTGAAAGTTGGGCGGGCCCGGAGAGCACCCGCAAGATGGTTACGTGGCACGGCCGGGCATTCTAGGCCCTTGTCGTAAGTCCACGAGATGGGGCGACGGGGTCACTTTCGATTGGGAGTCTCTGCTCGTCTCCGCAAGCTAATAATACACTATGGTTTGGGTATTTGTTCTGAGTTGGCCTCTGGCCTTTACGCACCAACGACCACGTGAGAATAATTATGGGCCTCGACGTCGCATTATCAGCCGAAGCTTTGTCAGACGTCCAGTTCAGCGATGCGGCACAGCTGGGCCGGCACCATCCTGTAGTGGTGGAGCCTGGACCCGCCCTGTACGCAACGATCCGGAGTGCAACAGGCGATGGGCCCAGACCCCGGAGTGCTTAGGATGTAGACCGGCGGGGACCTCTCTGCTGAGCCTAGGTAGGGCTGCGACATGTTGATCTTCCGAGGCCGGGCATTGACCTCAGAAAGGTGTGTCCGGCCAACGTGATCGAGCATGTTGGCAAACATGGTGCACCCCTGCAGGGGAGATTATCTATTAATAGCCGTGTCCACGGTAACGGACATTCAGACCTATATCCTGATCTTATACAACTATAAATGGATACTTGGATATGTGGCTCCGGGATTGCTTTCTCGCAGGGAGTCGAGGAAGGATCTCTGGGCATTAATGTTACAACATGTTTGTTAATTATAAACTGCTATTCTTTACTCTTCTACATGCTGCAAGATGCTTGGAGCTGCGTGAAGATGCTAGTCTTTGATAGGCTAGGCTTTCCCCCTCTATTCTGGTATACTGCAGTTCAGTCCACAGATACAACCCTTCCATTTGATACAAATGCATACTTAGTATAGATCTGATGCTTGTGAGTACTTTGGATGAGTACTCACGGTTGCTTTGCTACCCATTTCCCCCTTCTTTCTTCTTTCCGACTGATGCAACCGGATGGTGGATCCTTGGAGCCAGATGCCACCGCCGATGGATGCTACTACGTGAAGACCACCGACGTCCAGGAGTAGTTAGGAGGTCCCAGGCAGGAGGCCTTGCCTCTTTGATTGTGTTGCTTTTGCGCTAGCCTTATTAAGGCATCCTTGTTTAACTTATGTCTGTACTCAGATATTGTTTCTTCCGCTGACTCTTGTGTATCGAGCTTGTATTCGAGCCCACGAGGCCCCTGGCTTGTAATATAATGCTTGTATTATTTTGATTTGTGTCTAGAGTTGTGTTGTGATATCTTCCCGTGAGTCTGTAACATCCCAAATTTTCAATTTGGAATGTTATACATAGATCATCATGTATATCATATTTTTGTTGCATTTTGGCTCGACCCTAGAAATTCTACGCAACTCAAGGACCCACGGAGAGAGTTGGGGATTTCGTTATTTTCTTATTTGAGTTTTTCTCAAATTTTGCAAATGGGATCATTGATTTTATTTATTTTATCTTCAATTATTTCTACTACCAAAAATTCAGAGAGGGAATAAAATGACTTTCCCAAAATAAAGAAATAATGAAGATTTAATAAAAAAATCAAATAAGATTTATTTTGGAGTTTTTCTTTTTTTTTTTGAATTTAGGAAAATGCCCGTTTTTCAAAATTGCATTTAGGCCCAAATGCCCTTTTAGAAGCCGAGGGAAATTTATTTCGGGATTTTTGGAGTCCATTTAGTATTTCTTTTTATTTTTCTACCTAGCGTAATTATTTAAAAAAACGCGCACCGACCTCGGGCCGTGCCCGAGCGGGACTCCGCTCGGGGGGGGGGGGGGGGGGGGGCAGTTTATAAAGCACCCGACCCGGCGCCCCAGCCCGCCAGCTCGCCCCGCCGCCAGCCCGATCCGCCGCCACGGCCCACCCGCGAAAGCCTAACCCTAGCCAGATCCGCCGCCGCCGCCCGCCAGATCCGCCGCCGCAGCTGCCGCTAGTGCCCGCCGCCGCCGCCAGCGCCGCCGCCCACCGTCGCCGGACCCCGTCGGAGCCCCGCCGGACTTTGTCGCCGCCGCCGCCGAGGTTCGCCGCCGCCTCGAACCGCGTGCCGCCGGTTTTCTAAAAAAAACCGGGCGGTTTTCATTACGGTTTTTTTTCGTTTTTTTTAGTTTTGGTTTTTTTTCGGTTTAGGTTAATTAGCGGACATTCATCCATTAGTTCGTTTTAACGAACGCCTTCGTCAGATTCGTTAATTAACGAACGTTCGTTCGTTAATCCGTTCGTCGTTTTTCTTTTTCTCGGATTTTCCGCGGTTAATTTATGATCGCGATTTCTGATCCGATTTTCGTTTTAGTATAATTTTTCGCTCGTTTATCGGAATCAGGCGATTCAAGCGCTTGGAGTTTCGTCTCGAAACCCTCTTTCCGAATAATCTACTTACACAAGTTTTTGCTTCTGTAAAATTTGACTTAGATCCAGATTAGTAAAAACGATGTTGTTTTCTTTCGCCATTTGACTTTCGTTGCTTTATTTGATTTGATTCTTTTTGCAAACCAGAGTTCTTAAGTTGAGCATTCTGGTTGGATCTTTTATTCGAGTTTTACCTGTGCATTAGATGAGTACTTATTGTATGCTTGTTTGTTTGTCTGCGATAGAATACCCGGAGTGCGCCGCCTGTTACTTCAAGTCTCTAGGTCTCGCGGATCATCAGCAAGGCAAGTAACACTTGATCATACCTTTCTACTACCCAGTTTTTATGCATTAGATCTATCCTCAAACATTTCATGATTAGGATCTAATTAAATTGTGGGATGGGAAGTAGATGAGGTAGTACCTATTACCTGTTTTATTATCAAACCTTTGGGAGTTACTTCTACGTTTGCTTATTATGCCATGCTATGCTAGTAGACGTGGATTGGGTGAGTGAATATCCATGACAGATGTGAGATTGTTAATTAATGGTTTATTTAAGGTGGCAACTTAAACACACATCTGGGTGGATTGAGGCACCTGTTTTCTAGCAGGACTTGCCTGTATTTCTTCGGACCGCCACCCAGGCTCAAAGGGATCATGAGATTATTCAAACTAGAAACTTACGTGTGCAGCCACATGCTATTATGGGCTCTAGCATAGTTGACTAAGTTGTGCGAACTCTTACGGGGTGGACTAGCAGATGTAGGGGATGTAGGTTGGTACGGTCTACCCCTCATGTAAGGTGCTAGTGCTTCTGAAAGACTATGTCTCGGTCATCCGTTTCTCAAACACCATGTAGTGCGGGAAACCAAGCGGAGGCGATCGAGTCATGTGGGGAAAAGTGCGCAAACCTCTGCAGAGTGTATAAACTAATCATGGTTAGCCGTGTCCCCGGTTATGGACATCTTGAGTATCTAGTACTTGATTATCATGTGAATCTCATCATGTTACTTTAATTAATATTGTTGGGTTTTAATGAGTACTTTTTAATTGGGATTGAGGATGCTGTCAACCATTCTCAATGTTTAACAACCACCATGATAGTTAAATGAATTTATTCCTTTGCAGTAGGGAAAAATTGGCTTTATGCAAAAACTGTAACCATAGAGCTTTACCACCAGCCAAATATGCATGTAGTATAGCCTATCTCCATTGTTATTCTCTATGTGTTACATTGCCAGCATATTCCATGTGCTGACCCGTTTTCGGGCTGCAACGTTTCATGTTGCAGACTTTTCAGACGACGAGGAAGGTGCTTTTAGGTCGTGGTTCTATACTCAGTGATGCCGTTGGAGTTGATGGACTCGCTTATCTTCCAAGCCTTCCGCTGTTATCGTTTTAGATGGCCTTAAGCCATATTTATTTCATTAAGTTCTCTTTTGAGACATTCGATGTAATAAGTGTGTGATTGCTACTCTGTTATAAATCCTCCGAGTACTGTGTGGTGTCAGCATTACTGATCCAGGGATGACACTGAGCACAGAGACTTGACCGTCTGATGTCGGGTCGCTACAAAGGTGGTATTAGAGCACATGCTGACTGTAGGACACGGCCACTAAGCTAAAGCCCTAGATCACTACTCTTTCTTCTCATTTCTGATTCCTCATCTTTTCTATTCTTTAGGATGGCGGATGCAAGGATCAAGTTCGCGCAACCATATGAGAATTCACCTTTTGGATTTCACTTGAAGGAAGCCGCTAGATACTTGAACATAGGAGTACCAAGTTTCACTGGAACTTTCAACGCCACTTTACCCGAAGAGGAGCGCTGGAGGATTCAAGTCTACATTCCAGGAAGGACATTTGCACCAGTCATAGAGCCAATAGAGTTTACCTTTGATGTGCCAACATGGAGCCTAGGAAAGAGCATGGCAGCTCACATCGCCATGGGACGAATTGGAGAAGTTTACTACAACGACCTCAAGAATACTATCTACCAGATTTGTGGGCGCCGAGATGAGCATTGGGAGATGATCGCCACCAGGAGGGACAGATCAATCGCAGCTTATATTCAGGAGTTAAACCAACACATCCGACGCCAGGAGAACCAGATGTGCGCAGATATGGAGGAGCTACAGAAGGCTATGACCAGGATCAAGGAGCTAGAAGCAGAACTCAAGGCTACGCGCAAAGATTATATGGAAGAAATCATCGCTCTAGTAAGACAGAACGGTGATCTTAAGGAGAAGATTGGAGTATTCATGGGAGGTTCAGCACCCAGAGGAGAAGAGGATGAACCTACATGTCCAGATAATTATATCATCATCGACGACACCGACTCGGATCTCGACGACAGCGATGATGACTATGTTGATGAAGCTGGAGCAGATATCATGGAATCTGCATCGGAGCAGTTTTTCTAGTTGACCACCATAACAGTAGTAGAATTTTCCACCATTTAACTAGTTTTAGTCCAAGCACTTTTGTAACGATAGTTAGACCGTTGTATGCCCTTGTTTGAATTGATTGGAATGATATTGTGTGTTTTGTCACATGTGCATATGTGTAGTGTATTCTCACTAGACCTCATTCTATTCTTAACTCTCCCCTTTAAACCCTCAGATGCCTCCGAGACGCGACCCCGAGTTTGTTTTTCCGCCAGAGATCACTCAGTTGATTCAGCAGCAGAATACCTTGATTCAAACATTGGTACAGAACCAAGGCAACAACAACAACCCACCGCCACCACCACCTGTTGACCATTTGACCCGTTTCTTAAGGCTGAATCCGCCGGTGTTTTCCAATAGCACCGAGCCGATAGTAGCAGATGATTGGCTCTGTAAGATAGGGAGGGAGTTGACCACTGCAGGATGTACAGATGGAGAAAGGGTGAAGTTTGCTGCACATCAGCTTGAAGGACCCGCAGCAGCATGGTGGGAGAATTTTACAGCCACTTACCCTGTAGACACTGTCACATGGAATCAGTTTCAGCAAGCTTTTCGTACTGCCCATGTTTCAGAAGGAGCTATGGCCATGAAGAAGCGTGAGTTTCGCAACTTACGCCAAGAAGGACGGACAGTTGGCCAGTATGTGGATGATTTTAGTAAGCTAGCACATTATGCCCCAGATGATGTTGCTACGGATGCAGCTAAGCAGGAGAAGTTTCTAGAAGGACTGAATGATGAGCTGAGCATGCAGTTGATGGTAGCCACCTTCAATAACTACCAGGAGTTAGTAGATCGTGCTCTTATGATTGAAGGGAAGCAGCAGCAGATTGATAATCGTAAGAGGAAGTATGCACAGGGGAAGTATAATTCTGGAGCTCAGCAGAAGCCACGCTTTACCCCAAAGTCAGGAGGACATTTTCAGCATACTCATGGAGGAGGCAGCTCGCACAATCACAATGGCACAAAGAATGGAAACGGGAATGGAGGAAGCAATGGACAAAGCCGCACCAACCCGTCAACACCATCCAAAGCAGACCTGAGCCATATCACCTGTTATAAGTGCCGCAAGACGGGGCATTATGCAAATGATTGCCCAGAAGCCCAAAATGGAAATGGCAATGGAAGCTCAGGAAAGAAGCCGAACCCTTTCAACCGGGGGCAAGTGAACCACGTTACCGTGGAGGAGGTTGAAGCTCAGCCAGATGCAGTAATAGGTAAGTTTTTGGTTAAGGCATTTACTGCAGTTGTTCTTTTCGATACTGGTGCATCGCATTCATACATATCAAGGGGATTTGTGGATAAATATAAATTGCCAACCCAAGCACTTAGGTCACCCATGCTAGTAACCTCACCCGGAGCAGAGTATACGGCTAGTAAATGGTGTGATCGACTGCCATTAAGGATTGGACACCATGTATTTCCCTCGGACCTAATAGTTTTGGAATCGCAAGGTTTGGATGTGATATTAGGCATGGATTGGTTATCAAAGTATGGAGGGAACATTGATTGCGTCAGTAAGTCGATTTTGCTTACCACCCCTGAAGGAAGAAGGATCAAGTATGTATCACGGCATGAGCCGAGGAGAGCACATGTAAATTCCTTATCAGGAGTTGTGCAGGAGGAAGTACCAGTGGTAAGGGATTTTCCCGATGTATTTCCAGAAGAGTTGCCAGGCATGCCACCGGATAGAGACATTGAGTTCTTAATTGAGCTACTGCCAGGCACTGGACCTATATCCAAGAGACCGTACAGGATGCCAGCCCAAGATTTGGAGGAAATTAAGAAGCAAATTAAGGAGTTGTTGGATAAAGGTTTTATTCGCCCAAGTTCTTCACCTTGGGGATCGCCAGTACTTCTAGTGGAAAAGAAGGATGGATCGTTAAGAATGGTTGTTGATTATCGCGGATTGAATGAAGTAACAATCAAGAACAAGTACCCACTACCAATGATCAATGATCTGTTTGATCGGTTGCAAGGAGCTAAGGTGTTTTCCAAGATCGATTTGCGATCAGGGTACCATCAGTTGAAGATTCGGGAGCAAGATATACCGAAGACGGCTTTTACCACCAGGTATGGGCTGTATGAGTATACCGTTATGTCATTTGGTCTGACTAACGCCCCAGCCTATTTTATGAACATGATGAACAAGGTGTTTATGGAGTTTTTGGATAAGTTCGTCGTGGTGTTCATTGATGATATTTTGGTTTACTCGAAGAATGAAGAGGAACATAAGGAACACTTGCGTTTGGTACTCGAGAAGCTCAGAGAACATCAGCTATACGCCAAGTTCAGCAAGTGTGAGTTTTGGTTGAAGGAAGTTGGATTTCTCGGACATGTTATATCCGGAGAAGGTATTGCCGTAGACCCCACTAAAGTTGTCACTGTGACAAACTGGGAGGCACCAACCACAGTTGGAGAGATCAGGAGTTTCCTTGGACTCGCAGGATACTACCGAAGATTCATTGAAAATTTCTCGAAGATTGCCAAGCCTATGACAGAGTTGTTGAAGAAGGATACTAAGTTCATTTGGACTGAGGAGTGTGAGGCTAGTTTCCAGGAGTTGAAGAAACGTTTGGTTACCTCACCAGTATTAATTCTGCCAGACCAGACTAAGGATTATGAAGTGTATTGCGACGCTTCACGTCGAGGACTTGGAGCAGTGCTTATGCAGGAGGGAAGAGTTGTTTCGTATGCTTCACGACAGCTTAAGCCTCATGAGTTGAATTATGCTACTCATGATTTGGAATTAGCAGCCGTAGTGCATGCACTGAAAACGTGGAGACATTTTCTCATTGGAAATCATTGTGAGGTGTACACGGATCACAAGAGTTTGAAGTACATCTTCACGCAGAAGGAGTTAAATCTCAGGCAGAGGAGATGGTTGGAGCTTATTAAGGATTACGATATGAGATTGCATTATCACCCCGGGAAGGCTAACGTTGTAGCAGACGCGTTGAGCCGTAAGAGCCACGTCAATACACTAATGATGGGAGGAATACCCAAGGAGTTAGCCGAGGATCTTCATGATCTATGTTTGGAAACAGTTCCGAGAGGCTATGTAGCAGCAATGGAGATTCAGTCTACATTGATGGATAAAATCAGAGAAGCTCAAAAGATAGATAAGGAAGTTGCCTGTATAAAGGAGAAAATGAACGAAGGAAAGGCTAAGGGATTTCGTGAGGATGAGTACAATACCCTACGATTTGAGGACCGTGTTTATGTGCCCAATGACCCGAAGATCAGGAATTTGATTTTGCAAGAGGCACATGATTCACCATATTCAATCCACCCCGGAATACCAAGATGTATTTGGATTTGAAGAAAACTTTCTGGTGGACCAGAATGAAGAAAGATATTGCAGAGTATCTAGCAGTTTGTGATGTATGTCAGAGGGTGAAGGCAGAACATCAAAAGCCAGCTGGATTGTTGCAGCCATTGCCTATACCCGAATGGAAGTGGGATAAACTAGGCATGGATTTCATCACAGGATTGCCCAGGACTCGTTCAGGCTATGACTCGATTTAGGTTGTAGTCGATCATTTGATGAAGGTAGCTCATTTCATTCCAGTAAAGACTACCTACAGCAGTGCCAAACTGGCTAAGATATACATGACAAGGATTGTATGTTTGCATGGAGTTCCGAGGAGTATCGTATCAGATAGAGGAACCCAATTCACCCCGAAGTTCTGGAAGCAATTGCACGAAACATTGGGAACCAGGCTGGAGTTTAGCACAGCTTTCCACCCACAGACAGATGGACAGACCGAGAGAGTCAATCAGATTTTGGAGGATATGCTTAGAGCTTGTGTTTTGGATTATGGATCAAGTTGGGATGACAACTTGCCATACGCGGAGTTTTCATACAACAATAGTTACCAATCTAGTTTGAAGATGGCCCCTTTCGAAGCCTTGTACGGAAGGAGGTGTAGAACCCCGTTGTTATGGGATGAGGTTGGAGACCGCTAGTTGTTTGGACCGATTTGATTAAGGAGTCTGAACAGAAAGTAAAGTTGATTCGCGACAGGCTCAAGGTAGCCCAGTCAAGACAGAAAAGCTATGCGGATTCAAAACGCAAGGAGACAGAATACGAAGTCGGAGACAGAGTTTATCTTCGAGTATCTCCGCTACGAGGAGTTAAGCGCTTTGGAGTTAAAGGCAAGTTAGCGCCACGTTTTGTGGGGCCATACAAGGTTTTGGAACGCATGGGAGAAGTAGCCTACAAGTTGGAATTACCTGAGGGATTGTCAGGAGTTCACGATGTGTTCCATGTTTCACAGTTGAAGAAGTGTCACGCAGAAATAGCCGATATTCCACTGAGAGATACTGTGCCACTGGAAGCAATTCAGTTGAAGGATGATTTGACTTATGAGGAGAAACCAGTTAGAATTCTGGATTATGCCAGTCGAGTTACCCGCAGTAAGGTTATCAAGTTTTGCAAAGTTCAGTGGAGCCACCACACCGAGGAGGAAGCCACCTGGGAGCGAGAGGAAGATCTGCTCAAGGACCACCCTCACCTATTTGCTAGCCAACCCGAATCTCCAGGGCGAGATTCATCTTAAGGGGGGTAGGTTTGTAACATCCCAAATTTTCAATTTGGAATGTTATACATAGATCATCATGCATATCATATTTTTGTTGCATTTTGGCTCGATCCTAGAAATTCTACGCAACTCAAGGACCCACGGAGAGAGTTGGGGATTTCGTTATTTTCTTATTTGAGTTTTTCTCAAATTTTGCAAATGGGATCATTGATTTTATTTATTTTATCTTCAATTATTTCTACTACCAAAAATTCAGAGAGGGAATAAAATGACTTTCCCAAAATAAAGAAATAATGAAGATTTAATAAAAAAAATCAAATAAGATTTATTTTGGAGTTTTTTGCTTTTTTTTTGAATTTAGGAAAAATGCGCGTTTTTCAAAGTTGCATTTAGGCCCCAAATAAATGTTCATCTTGTCCGGCTTGATTTTATAAGCCGGCGAAATTTTATTTTGGGATTTTTGGAGTCCATTTAGTATTTCTTTTTATTTTTCTACCGAGCGTAATTATTTAAAAAAAAGGTGCACCGGCCTCGTGCCGTGCCCGAGCGGGACTCCGCTCGGGGGGCACTTTATAAAGCGCCCGACCCAGCGCCCCAGCCCGCCAGCTCGCCCCGCCGCCAGCCCGATCCGCCGCCCCGGCCCACCCGTGAAACCCTAACCCTAGCCAGATCCGCCGCCGCCAGCGCCCCGCCGTTGCCGGACCAGCTGGAGCCCCGCCGGACTTCGTCGCCGCCGCCGCGAGGTTCGCCACCGCCTCGAACCGCGTGCCGCCAGTTTTCTAAAAAAGCCCGGGCGGTTTTCATTACGGTTTTTTTTTCGTTTTTTTTAGTTTCGGTTTTTTTCGGTTTAGGTTAATTAGCGGACGTTCGTCCGTTAGTTCGTTTTAACGAACGCCTTCGTCAGATTCGTTCATTAACGAACGTTCGTTCGTTAATCCGTTCGTCGTTTTTCTTTTTCTCGGATTTTCCGCGGTTAATTTCTGATCGCGATTTCTGATCCGATTTTCGTTTTAGTATAACTTTTCGCTCATTTATCGGAATCAGGCGATTCAAGCGCCTGGAGTTTCGTCTCAAAACCCTCTTTCCGAATAATCTACTTAAACAAGTTTTTGCTTCTGTAAATTTGACTTAGATCCAGATTAGTAAAACTGAAGCTGTTTTCTTTCGCCGTTTGAGTTTTGTTGCTTTATTTGATTTGATTCTTTTTGCAAACCGGAGTTCTTAAGTTGAACATTCTGGTTGGATCTTTTATTCGAGTTTTACCTGTGCATTAGATGAGTACTTATTCTATGCTTGTTTGTTTGTCTACGATAGAATACCCGGAGTGCGCCGCCTGTTACTTCGAGTCTCTAGGTCTCGCGGATCATCAGCAAGGCAAGTAACACTTGATCATACCTTTCTACTACCCAGTTTTTATGCATTAGATCTATCCTCAAACATTGCATGATTAGGATCTAATTAAATTGTGGGATGGGAAGTAGATGAGGTAGTACCTATTACCTGTTTTATTATCAAACCTTTGGGAGTTACTTCTACGTTTGCTTATTATGCCATGCTATGCTAGTAGACGTGGATTGGGTGAGTGAATATCCATGACAGATGTGAGATTGTTAATTAATGGTTTATTTAAGGTGGCAACTTAAACACACATCTGGGTGGATTGAGGCACCTGTTTTCTAGCAGGACTTGCCTGTATTTCTTCGGACCGCCACCCAGGCTCAAAGGGATCATGAGATTATTCAAACTAGAAACTTACGTGTGCAGCCACATGCTATTATGGGCTCTAGCATAGTTGACTAAGTTGTGCGAACTCTTACGGGGTGGACTAGCAGATGTAGGGGATGTAGGTTGGTACGGTCTACCCCTCATGTAAGGTGCTAGTGCTTCTGAAAGACTATGTCTCGGTCATCCGTTTCTCAAACACCATGTAGTGCGGGAAACCAAGCGGAGGCGATCGAGTCATGTGGGGAAAAGTGCGCAAACCTCTGCAGAGTGTATAAACTAATCATGGTTAGCCGTGTCCCCGGTTATGGACATCTTGAGTATCTAGTACTTGATTATCATGTGAATCTCATCATGTTACTTTAATTAATATTGTTGGGTTTTAATGAGTACTTTTTAATTGGGATTGAGGATGCTGTCAACCATTCTCAATGTTTAACAACCACCATGATAGTTAATGAATTTATTCCTTTGCAGTAGGGAAAAATTGGCTTTATGCAAAAACTGTAACCATAGAGCTTTACCACCAGCCAAATATGCATGTAGTATAGCCTATCTCCATTGTTATTCTCTATGTGTTACATTGCCAACATATTCCATGTGCTGACCCGTTTCGGGCTGCAACATTTCATATTGCAGACTTTTCAGACGACGAGTAAGGTGCTTTTAGGTTGTGGTTCTATACTCAGTGATGCCGTTGGAGTTGATGGACTCGCTTATCTTCCAAGCCTTCCGCTGTTATCGTTTTAGATGGCCTTAAGCCATATTTATTTCATTAAGTTCTCTTTTGAGACATTCGATGTAATAAGTGTGTGATTGCTACTTTGTTATAAATCCTCCGAGTACTGTGTGGTGTCAGCATTACTGATCCAGGGATGACACTGAGCACAGAGACTTGACCGTCTGAGGTCGGGTCGCTACAGAGTCCCTGATCTTGATCGTACACATTTGCGTGTATGATTAGTGTATGTCTGAATCGGGGGCATGACACACCAAGACCTGCACAAATAATCAAACAACTTGCACCCAACACGATAAAGGGGTTGTCAATCCTTTCACGGCTAGTTGCAAAAGTGAGATCTGATAGAGATAGCATAAACTAAAAAAATAAAGTAAATATTTTTGGTATTTTTGGTTTATGGATCAGAATGTAAAAGATTGCAAAAATAGTAGATCAGAAACTTTTATGATGGAAAATAGACCCGGGGGCCATAGTTCACTAGTGGTTTCTCTAAAGATAGCAAATAATACGGTGGGTGAACAAATTACTGTCGAGCAATTGATAGAAAAGCGCAAAGTTATGATGATATCAAAGGCAATGAATATGAAATATAGGCACCACGTCCGTGTCAAGTAGATCGAAACGATTCTCCATCTACTACTATTACTCCACACATCCACCGACTCCTGCCTGCATCTAGAGTATTAAGTTCATGAAGAATAGAGAAGTAAGATGATATGATGTAGAGGAATAAATTTAAGCAATATGATATAAACCCCATCTTTTTATCCTCGATGGCAACAATACAATACATGCCTTGCTGCCCCTACTGTCACTAGGAAAAGGACACCGCAAGATTGAACCCAAAGTTAATCACTTCTCCCATTGCAAGAAAAACCAATCTAGTTGGCCAAACTAAACCGATAGTTCAAAGAGAATTACAAATATATCAAATCATGCATATAAGAATTCAACAAAGATTCAAATAATATTCATAGATAAGCTGATCATAAATCCACAATTCATTGGATCTCGACAAGTAGACCGCAAAAGAAGATTACATCGGATAAATCTCCAAGAACATCGAGGAGAACATGGTATTGAGAATCATAGATATAGAAGAAGCCATCTAGCTACTAGCTATGGACCCGTAGGTCTGAGGTAAATGATACATCTCCAACGTATCTATAATTTTTGATTCTTCCATGTTGTTATATTGCCATTCTTGCATATTTTACAATCATTTTATATAATTTTTTGGTACTAACCTATTGACATAGTGCCCATTCCCAGTTGCTGTTTTCTGCTTGTTTTTTACATCGCGGGAAATCAATACCAAACGGAGTGAAACTTTTTGTGGATTTTTTCTAGACCAAAAGACACCGATGGGCCAATAAAGTACCCGAGGGGTGCTCCGAGAGGAGCACAACCCACCAAGGCGCGCCTGGGGGCCCAGGCGCCTCCAAGTGGGTTGTGCCCACCTCAGTGGCCTCCTGTACCACCTCTTTACTCTATAAATACCCCAATATACCAGAAACCCTAGGGGAGTCGACGAAAATCAATTCCAGCCACGCAAGTTCCAGAAACACCAGATCCAATCTAGACACGATCACAGAGGGGTTCATCATGTCCATTGGTGTCGCGTGAGTAGTTCATTGTAGACCTATGGGTCCGTAGTTAGTAGCTAGATGGCTTCCTCTCTCTCTCTTGATTCTCAATACAATTGTCTTTTGGAGATCCATATGATGTAAGTCTTTTTGCGGTGTGTTTGTTGGGATCCGATGAACTTTGAGTTTATGATCAGATCTACATTTTATCAATGAAAGTTATTTGAGTCTTCTTTGATCTCTTATATGCATGATTGATTATAGCCTCGTATTTCTTCTCCGATATTTGGTTTTTGTTTGGCCAAATCGATCTATATATCTTGCAATGGGAAGAGGTGTGTCACGCCCAATATGCGACCCTATCCTAAAGGATCTCGAAGGTCCCACCAAGGATAGAAGCGCATATTGGAGACGCTTGCAAGGTGGATATCATTACATCGTACGATTACATAATAGTTGGGGATACATACAAGAAGCATACAATGCCACATGAATACAACAACATCACATAATAGCATCATCCTACTACAGATGAAAAACAAATAGAAACTCAAACGACATCCACCCTGCTAGCCAGGCTACCGACCAGGAACCTATCCCCTAAACGACGAAGCAGAAGAAGAACTCAAAATAAGGAAGCATCGCTCTCGCGTAATGATCATCGCATGACCTGCACCTGCAACTGTTGTTGTAGTAATCTGTGAGCCACGAGGACTCAGCAATCCCATTACCACGGGTATCAAGACTAGCAAAGCTTAACTGGGTATGGACAGGATAAGTGGTGATGTTGCCACAACGACTAAGCATATATGGTGGCTAACATACGCAAATAAGAGCAAGAATAGAAGCAACGCAGCGGTCGAGTAGCTAGATGTGATCAAGGGGGTGATCCTGAAACTAATTGCGCTCAAACATAACACAAACCGTGTTCACTTCTCGATCCACTCGAAAAGAGACCATCATGGTTACATACACAGTTGGGTATTTTAATTCGAATCTGTTGTCAAGTTCTCTACAACCGGACATTAACAAATTCCCATCTGCCACATAACCACGGGCACGGCTTTCGAAAGTTTATACCCTGCAGGGGTGTCCCAACTTAGCCCATTATAAGCTCTCATGACCAACGAAGGATATTCCTTCTCCCGGGAAGACCCGATCAGTCTCGGAATCCCAGTTACAAGACATTTCGACAATGGTAAAAGAAGACCAGCAAGACCACCCGACTGTGCTGACAAATACCGATAGGAGCTGCACATATCTCGTTCTCAGGGCACAATGGATGAGCAATCCGTACAACTAAAACCAAACCTCAAGTTTCCCTTAGGGGGCGCTGCAAAGGGATCTAGTTTGGACCAACACTTGGAGAAGCACTGGCCCAGGGGGTTTAAAATAAACAAGAACCTCAGGTTAATTACTCCCAAGGGAAAGGTAATACGTTGTTAGGCAAATGTAAAACCAATGTTGGGCCTTGCTGGAGGAGTTTTACTCAAAGAGAACTGTCAAGGGGTTCCCATACACCCGCCCGCGTAAGGAACAGAAAATCAAGGAACATAACACCGGTATGACGGAAACTAAGGCGGCAAGAGTGGAACAAAACACCAGGCATAAGGCCGAGCCTTCCACCCTTTACCAAGTATATAGATGCATTAATTAAATAAGAGATATTGTGATATCCCAATATAATCCTGTCCATCATGGAGCAATCTTCGACCTCACCTTCAACTAACAAAGCTATAAGAGGGGCTGAGAAATGCGGTAACATAGCCAAGCAATGGTTTTCTAGGAAGGGTAAAAAGGTTAGAGACTGACATGGCAATTTGGGAGCCTTGATAAACAAGTGATAGGTAGCGCAGCATAGCGATAGAACAAAGCAACTAGCATAGCAATGATAGTAGTGAGATCCAGGGTGACGACCACATAAGGAACGCAAAATCAAGGAACATAACACTGGTATGATGGAAACTAAGGCGGCAAGAGTGGAACAAAACACCAGGCATAAGGCCGAGCCTTCCACCCTTTACCAAGTATATAGATGCATTAATTAAATAAGAGATATTGTGATATCCCAACATAATCCTGTCCATCATGGAGCAATCTTCGACTTCACCTGAACCTAACCATGCTATAAGAGGGGCTGAGCAAAGCAGTAATATAGCCATGCAATTGTTTGCTAGGAAGGGTAAAAAGGTTAGAGGCTGACATGGCAATTTGGGGGGCTTGATAAACAAGTGATAGGTAGCGCAGCATAGCGATAGAACGAAGCAACTAGCATAGCAATGATAGTAGTGAGATCCAGGGTAACGGTCATCTTGCCTGAAATCCCACAAGGAAGAAGAATGATTCCATGAATAAGACGAACAGATGAAGCCGAACCAAGTGTAGACGAACGAATCCTCACGATCGCAACGAAACAGGAACTATTAAGAAGAAGCACAACCGGAAAGAAGCAAACAACATGGTAAACACACAACACATAAACATGACATGATGCACAACCAAGCATGATGCATGACTAAGGCTAGATGAGGCCACTCATGCCAAGAGATGATGCAAACAACAACAACACATCAAAGCAAGTTTAAATGAGGCCGGAAACAACATATAACAAATCCGGTAAGTCCTCATATGCAAATTTCGAAATTGGTCCAGATATGAATAAACCTTATGTTCAAGTTGTTAAACAGAAAGTTAAAATGCACCAAGATGATCTACATGAAATTCTAGTCAAGACACATATAAGGTTCATTTAGTTCGGAGCTACGTCCTAGAAGATATGAGCAAAACAAGTTAAAGATGGCCTTGATGTAAAATGCATTCAAACATCAAGCAAACACTCTCAAAACATGGATGCAATATGATAATATGAAACTAAATGCAATTCTAAGCAAGTTTCATATAGAATATGCTCAAAACGGAGCAACGGTGCAACACGTACACTCCAAACAAGTTATAACAACAATTTGGCCAAAACAGCAAGTAGGCACTTTGCAAACATCCAAACAACATGCTACAGGAAACTTATGAACACAAACTTGACATGCACTTTATTTACAGATAACATATTTCAAATATCATTAAAGGTTCAGGTTCATAGGCATCAATATTAAACCAATATGATTAATGCAGAATGCAACTTTATAACAGAGCAGCATATGCATGAGCAGAGTTAATATGATGGCAACTTGAGAGCAAGAAAGAGTTGAGCTACAGCAAGTGAACATAGCAACCAAGGGCATGTCATCAAATTAAACAAAACAAAGAACAAATAATATCATGGCATAATATACATATGACTCATGGATTAGTGGGAACCAAAATGACAAGATTGAAAGTTGAAACAGTTTCGGCAAGTGTAAAATAGCAACATTATGATAGCACATTTGCAAGCATGGAACAGAGGCATATGAAATCCAAAATTAGTATTCATGGCATGAAAATATAGTACTCATAGAGTAATTCAAAATATGTAATTGGAGCATCTCCATAAGTGGCATGGATCACTCAATAACAAGCTCACAACAATGCATCATGAAGTTAACAGAAATCTGGAACATTATATAAGCATGTTCATGTCAATGAAAACATATGCTACAGGACATATATATGGCATCAAAAGGCATGGCATGATAGAACATAGCATAGAAAACAAAACATCTCAACTAAGCATCTCCAGAATATGCGTGGATTAATTGGTAGCATCAACCAAACATGGCAACATGATATAGCAGTTTCAGCATTGACAGAAAGTTAACAGCAAGTGGCTCCCTTCACAAGCTTGATGCACTCACTAAAGGGCATATAAAAATGCATGGATTGCACCCATGTAAATATGTCATAAATATACTCCTAAAATATGTAGACATCATGCTCATAGGATGCACACACAAAATGCAACAAAAATGACAAATCAACAAGTTACAGAAGTTTTCAGTAGTTAACAGCAACATGCACTTTTGCAACATGGATTAACATATCAATATGCACCCTAACATGAATGAAAAATACACCAAATCTCAGAGAATGAATAGAAGAACATGTGCATATCAATATCATCATCATATCATCAACAGGGAGAAAGTTGTGGCACTCACAAGATACACAAAGGATGTTAACAATCAACAGAAGCTAGCAGCTTATATTACTTGACAGTTTTGCAATGAAGATTTAGGCATCAAAACGAACTCAAACAAGCATTCCACAATAGAACGGAATGAAGAGCACTCCGAGGGAAACATTTTGACATATCATGGATGCAAAATGGAGCACTGAGCAGCAAGTTATGGCATGGCAAACATGAGCATATATTGTCAAAATTCAGGGACTTCGCCGTTTTTTTGGAAAAAAAACGAAAGGGCACAAAATAGCTAAATGACGCATGGGCGGGACTTAACGGGGATCTCACCATTGGGCCAAGCCCAGGACGGCGGGGAGGTGGATCGGGCCGGCTGGGATCACTGGGTCGGACACGGGGCCCACATGAGGAGGAGCGGGAGGCGCGGTCGTCGTCTCCTCCCAATTCGATCGGGAGCAAGGAAGGGCGAGGCGGCGTCGACGCCTTGGGGCTCCAGTGAGGCCTCGAGGGCGGCGGGGAGGCCTGGGACGATGGATCCGGCCCCCGGGCACCGGATCTGGCCGGATATGGACCACGGGAGGCCGGTGCTCCGGCGACGAGTTACTGCAGCCCCCATGGTGGTGCTGGAGAGGTAGAGAGAGAGGGTTGGGGAAAGAGAGAGGGAGGCCGGAGAAGGACGGAGCAGGGGGCGGCGGCGGCGCATATTTGGGCTAGGCGGCGACGAGGCACGCCGGCGGGAGGCGCGGCGGCGGCGCTCTCCCGATCCAACTCGGGATCGAGCGGGAGGAGCGGCGGTTTGGGGGGGTAGGGCATGCGGGCTCTCGCAGGCCGCGGCTACTGCGGTCAGGCCCGGGGCGGGCCCGGTCTGGGCCTCTGCGGGCTGCTGCGGCGCTGGTGGTGGGGGGGACGACGCATGGCACTCCAGGAGAGGTGGAACGCTGTGGCTGGCGGTGGCACGGCCATTGGGAGGCGCGACAAGTGGCGGCGGGGGAGCTGCCGGTGCTGAAAATGAGGAGGTAGGCGACTAGATCGTGGCTGGCAGCGCGAATCGCGGGGAGGGGAGAGGCTAGAGGTAGGTGGAGGCTAGGGGATGCCCAAAAATATCATGGGGGTTGTTTATATAGGGTAGGGGCTAGGTTTTGGGGGTTATGGGAGCAATTGGAACCGTACGATCGCGATCGTGCGGCTCCGGGCAGAGGGGGGACCAGGTGGTCTGCAGGTGGGAAGAGGGGTTGGGCTGAGAGGAGAGAAGAGAGAGAGAGAGGCCCGGCGGCAGTTTCGGAGACCGAAACATCCAACGAAGGTACCCGCAACGGTACTGCTATAAGTGTAACGGTTGGGCTATCAAACGGACTCCGAATGCGACGAAAACTTGGCAGGCGGTCTACCTACCCTACAATAAGACCGCACGCCAACTTTCAACCTATTCCGAGAACATTTTTATGCCACTTATATAATAATATTTCGGAGGTGCCATGGGCGCATGTGAGTGTGAAAGGGCTCGGAACGAAAAACAGAGAGAACCGAGAGGACTCCGACGGATGCAAGTTTTGAAAAACATGCAGATGAAATGCACATGATGACATGGCAAAATGAAACATGCAAGCAAATGACATGGCAACGACGGCGAATAACTGGAAGACACCCGGCGCATTGGATTCGGGGCGTTACAACTCTCCTCCACGAACAAGAGATCTCGTCCCGAGATCTTAGGAATGAGACGGAAGAGAAAGAGGAAGAGGTGAAATAAGACCACAAGAAAGAAGATGAACAAAGTCGAGAGAACTTGGGTAGAAAAGAGGAACGGCGAATATGACAAGAATCAAAAGCTCATGGAGCCAAGATAGACTCTGAAACCACTCCGGTTAGAATAAGATAGGAAAGGAAAAAGAACATAAGAATTTCGGCAGCACTCCAGCTGAACCTAGAAAGAATAGAACAAGAACTTCTCAAGATGGGATGACACTTGACGAGAATCAAAAGAACGGACACTTGACGAGATGACCAACGGAATGCCTCCGGAAGAACTGAAAGAATTTAATGAAAAGAACGGATGGAAGAACAAGAACTTCCACCATGAATGAATTTGATGGCGTCCTTAGAGGAAGGGTTGAACGGAGTTGTTGAGAAAATCAACAACAAAAGAATAAGCTTCATGTGCACTTATCAAAAACATCTCAAAACTTGAGGTGAAATTATACCACAACCAAATGTCTGAATAGCTGAGAAGAACGAAGAAATGCAAAACTCCACTTCAGAAGAAAACGGAGTATTATTTGCACTTCGAGACGCGAGAAGAAAAGATACTTGAACTCCTCCAACAAAATCTTGATGAACTCTTGAAGAATGAATTAAATCATGAAGAACCACCATGAAGGATTCCGGTGACAAAAGGATGATGAGATAGAATGAAGGATGAAAGAATAAGATGAGCCTTGCGGTGATTTAGAAGAAGGTTCCGAGGAGAGGAGCGAGGAAATTTGAACTCCAGAAACAAAAAAATGAAAGCACTTCGAGGAAATAAGAATAAGATTCATTGTATGATTATCCTTCATCAAATTTAATTGATGATAACCAAATTTTGCATACTACTTATTCTTGTTGAAAATGATTAAGGGGGCTATAGCACAAAACTTGAGAAAGTCTTCATGAACCACCGATAGGATTCGAAAGAACGAATGAATTAATATGATAATCAAAGAAAAAGAATCTTGAACGAACCACTGTAAGAATTCAAAAATGACTGATGAAAGAGAATGAATCACCGGGAAGAATTAGAAGAACAAATATGCTTGAGGAGATTTAGATGCAAAAGAACGAAGAGATAACGAGATGATTAAAGAATACTTGACAAAAGTGCCGGGATAATTGGATAACGGTAGCTGAAATGTGAGGAAGAAGAATTCTTCTGGAATGATGGCCTCCGGTGAAAAGAAACAGAAAAACAACTCCTGACATACTCCGGATGGGTAAGAAAAGAATATCTGACAAATGTAAGAATTTGAGAGGATAATATGAAGCTAGAACCATGAATCTTCGAGAGGACGGGCAAGATTTAGAGGAAAACTCTTCTTCTATCTTGAAATGAAGATGAGGAACACCACCAAAATTGTTGAGACACTCAGGAAGAATGGAAAGATCAAAAAAAGTTGAACCTAAGATGAAAAGAATTTGAAAGCGATCTTGGAGATGGTATCTGACTGATGAAATTCATTCTTATGTCAAACTCTGAAAAGAATTTGGAATAGCTCCGGAATAATTAGAAGAGTCAGGTAAGATCCTGGGAAAAGACCTGTGGGTTAGGGCCCGCTGAAGAGATAACACCGTTGGAAAGGATTGTTGAAGAGATAGATGATGCACCGGAACAATTGAAATATTTGAATGAGGTGACAACCTCAAATTAATTGGAACACAAACGAATATCCTGAGATGACTTGAGCACTCCGGAAGGATAAACTGGCGAGAGGCGAACGAACAGGGAAAACAGTTGATCCAAGGAAAAGAATATGATCAACCCGAAAAACTTGAATTGAGTCCACCGGAGAAGAAAAAGAGATGAACAATGTCGAACAAAACGAGAATTCATCGGTTGAAACAATTGACAAAAGACTGAAGAGGCTCCGCACGAATGATTGATGTTCAAAAGAGACTCAGACTCCGGGAAGAAAAAGGGTGGGAGGGCGGGAAAAACAAAGGCATCTGGAAGGGAGAAGGGAGAACCAACGAATAGCTCGAAGAGAAAACACCGGGTTGAAAGAATGCAAAGGCTTCACACCAGTAGGATGGATACTCTATTACAGACTCCGGTTCCAAGAAAAAAAGGGGTGGGCGGGTGGGAAAAAGAAAACAACTGAGGATTGAACTTGGCAAAGATGAAGAAGCTTGAGTCAACTTGATGAGAAATGCACCGGATAAAAAGAGCTGAGAACCAACGCTTGGAAAACCAACCACGTGATGCTAAAGGAAAATTTGAAGGGGAAGAGGCGTAACTCAAAACACCTATGTCAAGATTCCTGACCAGAGTGATGAAGGGGCTGAGGAGTAAAAAGAATTCCTACTCTCCGATATAACTAGACTCAGAAAACAGTTTTCTTCTAGACTCAACAACGGCCAAACTACGAACAATCAAGGGGGCTCGTATGGTCGGTCAAGGCTCTGATACCAACTTGTCACACCCAATATGCGACCCTATCCTAAAGGAACTCGAAGGTCCCACCAAGGATAGAAGCGCATATTGGAGACGCTTTTGCAAGGTGGATATCATTACATCATACCATTACATAATAGTTGGGGATACATACAAGAGGCATACAATGCCACACGAACATAACAACATCATACATAAGAGCATCTTCCGATTACGGATGAAACACAAACAGAAACTCAAACGACATCCACCCTGCTAGCCCAGGCTGCCGACCAGGAACCTATCCCCTGAACGATGAAGCAGAAGAAGAACTCAAAACAAGCAAGCATCGCTCTTGCATCATGATCATCGCATAACCTGCACCTGCAACTGTTGTTGTAGTAATTTGTGAGCCACGTGGACTTAGCAATCCCATTAACATGGGTATCAAGACTAGCAAAGCTTAACTGGGTATGGAAAGGATAAGTGGTGAGGTTGCCGCAGCGACTAAGCATATATGGTGGCTAACATATGCAAATAAGAGCGAGAAGAGAAGCAACACAATGGTCGAGAAGCTAGAAGTGATCAAGGGGGTGATCCTGTAACTACTTGTGTTCAAATATGACACAAACCGTGTTCACTTCTCGACCCACTCGAAAAGAGACCATGACGGTTGGGTATTTTAATTCGAATATGGTGTCAAGTTCTCTACAACCAGACATTAACAAATTTCCATCTGCCATACAACCATGGGCACGGCTTTCGAAAGTTTATACCCTGCAGGGGTGTCCCAACTTAGCCCATTATAAGCTCTTACGACCAACGAAGGATATTCCTTCTCCCGGGAAGACCTGATCAGTCTCGGAATCCCGGTTACAAGACATTTCGACAATGGTAAAACAAGACCAGCAAGACCACACGACTGTGCCGACAAATCCCAATAGGAGCTGCACATATCTTGTTCTCAGGGCACAACGGATGAGCAATCCGTACAACTAAAACTAGATCTCAAGCTTCCCTGAGGGGGCGCTTCAAAGGGCTCTAGTTTGGACCAACACTTAGAGAAGCACTGGCCCGGGGGGTTTAAAATAAAGATGACCCTTGGGTTCATTAATCCCAAGGGAAAGGTAATAGGTTGTTAGGCAAATGTAAAACCAATGTTGGGCCTTGCTGGAGGAGTTTTATTCAAAGCAAACTCTCAAGGGGTTCCCATACACCCGGCCACATAAGGAACGCAAAATTAAGGAACATAACACCGGTATGATGGAAACTAAGGCGGCAAGAGTGGAACAAAACACCAGGCATAAGGCCGAGCCTTCCACCCTTTACCAAGTATATAGATGCATTAATTAAATAAGAGATATTGTGATATCCCAACATAATCCTGTCCATCATGGAGCAATCTTCGACTTCACCTGCAACTAACAAAGCTATAAGAGGGGCTGAGAAATGCGGTAACATAGCCAAGCAATGGTTTTCTAGGAAGGGTAAAAAGGTTAGAGACTGACATGGCAATTTGGGAGCCTTGATAAACAAGTGATAGGTAGCGCAGCATAGCGATAGAACAAAGAAACTAGCATAGCAATGATAGTAGTGAGATCCAGGGTGACGGTCATCTTGTCTGAAATCCCGCAAGGAAGAAGAACGAGTCCATGAAGAAGACGAAAGGACGAAGCCAAACTAATCGTAGACGAACAAATCCTCACGATCGCAACGAAACAGGAACTATCGAGAAGAAGCACAACCGGAAAGAAGCAAACAACATGGTAAACACACAACACATAAACATGACATGATGCACAACCAAGCATGATGCATTAAAAAGGCTAGATGAGGCTACTCATTGCAAGAGATGATGCAAACAAGAACAACACATCAAAGCAAGTTTAAATGAGGCCGGAAACAATATATAACAAATCTGGTAAGTCCTCATATGCAAATTTCGAAATTGGTCCAGATCTGAATAAACCTTATGTTCAAGTTGTTAAACAGGAAGTTAAGATGCACCAAGGTGATCTACACGAAATTCTAGTGAAGTTACATATAAGGTTCATTTAGTTCGGAGCTACGGCCTGGAAGATATGAGCAAAACAAGTTAAACATGGCCTTGATGCAAAATGCATTCAAACATCAAGCAAACACTCTCAAAACATGGATGCAATATGATAATATTAAACTACATCCAATTCTAAGCAAGTTTCATATAGGACATGCTCAAAACGGAGCAACGGTGCAACACATACACTCCAAAC
The DNA here is from genome assembly GCF_018294505.1 of Triticum aestivum. NCBI lineage: Eukaryota > Viridiplantae > Streptophyta > Magnoliopsida > Poales > Poaceae > Triticum > Triticum aestivum. Next base: position 272,332,674 of record NC_057804.1, on the reverse strand, counting down.
AAGTTATAACAACGATCTGCCCAAAACAGCAAGTAGGCACTTTGCAAACATTCAAACAACATGCTATAGGAAACTTATGAGCACAACCTTTACATGCACTTCATTTAAAGATAACATACTTCAAAAATAATTAAAGGTTCAGGTTCATAGGAATCAGGATTAAACCAATATGATCAATGCAAAATGCAACTTTATAACACAACAGCATATGCATGAGCAGAGTTAATATGATGGCAACTTGAGAGCAAGAAAGAGACAATCTACAGCAAGTAAACATAGCAACCAAGGGCATGGCATCAAAGTACATATAACAAAGAGAAAATAATATTATGGCATCATATACATATGACTCAGGGATTAGTGGGAACCAACGTGACAAGATTGAAAGTTGAAACAGTTTCAGCAAGTGTAAAATAGCAACATTATGATAGCATGTTTGCAAGCATGGACCATAGGCATATGCCATACAAAATTAGTAATCATGGCATGTGAACAAATTACTCATAGCATTCTTCAAAAGATATAGTTGGAGCATCTCCAGAAGAGGCATGGATCACTCAATAACAGGCTCACAACAATGCATCATGAAGTTAACTGAAATCTGGAACATTATATAAGAATGTCCATGGAAATGAAAACATATGCTACAGGATATATATAGTGCATCAAAAGTAATGAAATTATAGAACATAGCATAGTCAACAAAACATCTCGACTAAGAATCTCCAGAATATGCATGGATTAATCGGTAGCATCAAGCAAACATGGTACATGATATAGCAGTTTCAACATTGACAGAAACTTAACAGCAAGTGGCTCCCTTCACAAGCTTGATGCACTCACTACATGGCATATAAAAATACATGGATTGCACCCCTATAAAGATGGCATAAATATTCTCCTAAAACATATAGACATCATGCTCATAGGATGCACACACAAAATGCAAAAAAATGACAAATCAGCAAGTTACAGCAGTTTTCAGTAGTTAACAGCAACATGCACTTCTGCAACATGGATTAAGATATCAAGATGCATTATGTTTTCGTTGCTGTTAACAGCAACAGCAGTTTTCGTTGCGATCCTATAGCATATGTTTTCATTTCCATGGACATTCTTATATAATGTTCCAAATTTCAGTTAACTTCATGATGCATTGTTGTGAGCCTGTTATTGAGTGATCCATGCCTCTTCTGGAGATGCTCCAACTATATCTTTTGAAGAATGCTATGAGTAATTTGTTCACATGCCATGATTACTAATTTTGGATGGCATATGCCTGTGGTCCATGCTTGCAAACATGCTATCATAATGTTGCTATTTTACACTTGCTGAAACTGTTTCAACTTTCAATCTTGTCATGTTGGTTCCCACTAATCCCTGAGTCATATGTATATGATGCCATAATATTATTTTCTCTTTGTTATATGTACTTTTATGCCATTCCCTTGGTTGCTATGTTTACTTGCTGTAGATTGTCTCTTTCTTGCTCTCAAGTTGCCATCATATTAACTCTGCTCATGCATATGCTGTTGTGTTATAAAGTTGCATTTTGCATTGATCATATTGGTTTAATCCTGATGCCTATGAACCTGAACCTTTAATTATTTTTGAAGTATGTTATCTTTAAATGAAGTGCATGTAAAGGTTGTGCTCATAAGTTTCCTGTAGCATGTTGTTTGAATGTTTGCAAAGTGCCTACTTGCTGTTTTGGGCAGATTGTTGTTATAACTTGTTTGGAGTGTATGTGTTGCACCGTTGCTCCGTTTTGAGCATGTCCTATATGAAACTTGCTTAGAATTGGATGTAGTTTCATCTTATCATATTGCATCCATGTTTTGAGAGTGTTTGCTTGATGTTTGAATGCATTTTGCATCAAGGCCATGTTTAACTTGTTTTGCTCATATCTTCTAGGCCGTAGCTCCGAACTAAATGAACCTTATATGTAACTTCACTAGAATTTCGTGTAGATCACCTTGGTGCATCTTAACTTCCTGTTTAACAACTTGAACATAAGGTTTATTCAGATCTGGACCAATTTCGAAATTTGCATATGAGGACTTACCAGATTTGTTATATATTGTTTCCGGCCTCATTTAAACTTGCTTTGATGTGTTGTTCTTGTTTGCATCATCTCTTGCCATGAGTAGCCTCATCTATCCTTTTTAATGCATCATGCTTGGTTGTGCATCATGTCATGTTTATGTGTTGTGTGTTTACCATGTTGTTTGCTTCTTTCCGGTTGTGCTTCTTCTCGATAGTTCCTGTTTCATTGCGATCGTGAGGATTTGTTCGTCTACGATTAGTTTGGTTTCGTCCTTTCGTCTTCTTCACGGACTCGTTCTTCTTCCTTGCGGGATTTCAGACAAGATGACCGCCACCCTGGATCTCACTACTATCATTGCTATGCTAGTTGCTTTGTTCTATCGCTATTCTGCGCTACCTATCACTTGTTTATCAAGGCTCCCAAATTGCCATGTCAGTCTCTAACCTTTTTACCCTTCCTAGAAAACCATTGCTTGGCTATGTTACCGCATTTCTCAGCCCCTCTTATAGCTTTGTTAGTTGCAGGTGAGGTCGAAGATTGCTCCATGATGGACAGGATTATATTGGGATATCACAATATCTCTTATTTAATTAATGCATCTATATACTTGGTAAAGGGTGGAAGGCTCGGCCTTATGCCTGGTGTTTTGTTCCACTCTTGCCGCCTTAGTTTCCATCATACCGGTGTTATGTTCCTTGATTTTGCGTTCCTTATGTGGCTGGGTGTATGGGAACCCCTTGAGAGTTTGCTTTGAATAAAACTCCTCCAGCAAGGCCCAACATTGGTTTTACATTTGCCTAACAACCTATTACCTTTCCCTTGGGATTAATGAACCCAAGGGTCATCTTTATTTTAAACCCCCCGGGCCAGTGCTTCTCTAAGTGTTGGTCCAAACTAGAGCCCTTTGCAGCGCCCCCTCAGGGAAGCTTGAGGTCTAGTTTTAGTTGTACGGATTGCTCATCCGTTGTGCCCTGAGAACGAGATATGTGCAGCTCCTATTGGGATTTGTCGGCACAGTCGTGTGGTCTTGCTGGTCTTGTTTTACCATTGTCGAAATGTCTTGTAACCGGGATTCCGAGACTGATCGGGTCTTCCCGGGAGAAGGAATATCCTTCGTTGGTCGTAAGAGCTTATAATGGGCTAAGTTGGGACACCCCTGCAGGGTATAAACTTTCGAAAGCCGTCCCCATGGTTGTATGGCAGATGGAAATTTGTTAATGTCTGGTTGTAGAGAACTTGACACCATATTCGAATTAAAATACACAACCGTGATGGGCTCTTTTCGAGTGGGTCGAGAAGTGAACACGGTTTGTGTCATATTTGAACACAAGTAGTTTCAGGATCACCCCCTTGATCACTTCTAGCTTCTCGACCATTGTGTTGCTTCTCTTCTCGCTCTTATTTGCATATGTTAGCCACCATATATGCTTAGTCGCTGCGGCAACCTCAACACTTATCCTTTCCATACCCAGTTAAGCTTTGCTAGTCTTGATACCCATGGTAATGGGATTGCTAAGTCCACGCGGCTCACAAATTACTACAACAACAGTTGCAGGTGCAGGTTATGTGATGATCATGACGCAAGAGCGATGCTTGCTTGTTTTGAGTTCTTCTTCTGCTTCGTCGTTCAGGGGATAGGTTCCTGGTCGGCAGCCTAGGCTAGCAGGGTGGATGTCGTTTTAGTTTCTGTTTGTGTTTCATCCGTAGTCGGAAGATGCTCTTATGTATGATGTTGTTATATTCGTGTGGCATTGTATGCCTCTTGTATGTATCCCCAACTATTATGTAATGGTGTGATGTAATGATATCCACCTTGCAAAAGCGTCTCCAATATGCGCTTCTATCCTTGGTGGGACCTTCGAGTTCCTTTAGTATAGGGTCGCATATTGGGTGTGACAAGTTGGTATCAGAGCCTTGACCGACCATACGAGCCCCCTTGATTGTTCGTAGTTTGGCTGTTGTTGAGTCTAGAAGAAAACTGTTTTCTGAGTCTAGTTATATCGGAGAGTAGGAATTCTTTTTACTCCTCAGCCCCTTCATCGCTCTGGTCAGGAATCTTGACGTAGGTGTTTTGAGTTACGCCTCTTCCCCTTCAAATTTTCCTTTAGCATCACGTGGTTGGTTTTCCAAGCGTTGGTTCTCAGCTCTTTTTATCCGGTGCATTTCTCATCAAGTTGACTCGAGCTTCTTCATCTTTGCCAAGTTCAATCCTCAATTGTTTTCTTTTTCCCACCCGCCCACCCCTTTTTTTCTTGGAACCGGAGTCTGTAATAGAGTATCCATCCTACTGGTGTGAAGCCTTTGCATTCTATCAACCCCGTGTTTTCTCTTCGAGCTATTCGTTGGTTCTCCCTTCTCCCTTCCAGATGCCTTTGTTTTTCCCGCACTCCCACCCTTTTTCTTCCCGGAGTCTGAGTCTCTTTTGAACATCAATCGTTCATGCGGAGCCTCTTCAGTATTTCGTCAATTGTTTCAACCGATGAATTCTCGTTTTGTTCGACATTGTTCATCTCTTTTTCTTCTCCGGTGGACTCAATTCAAGTTTTTCGGGTTGATCATATTCTTTTCCTTGGATCAAGTGTTTTCCCTGTTCGTTCGCCTCTCGCCAGTTTATCCTTCCGGAGTGCTCAAGTCATCTCAGGATATTCGTTTGTGTTCCAATTAATTTGAGGTTGTCACCTCATTCAAATATTTCAATTGTTCCGGTGCATCATCTATCTCTTCAACAATCCTTTCCAACGGTGTTATCTCTTCAGCGGGCCCTAACCCACAGGTCTTTTCCCAGGATCTTACCTGACTCTTCTAATTATTCCGGAGCTATTCCAAATTCTTTTCAGAGTTTGACATAAGAATGAATTTCATCAGTCAGATACCATCTCCAAGATCGCTTTCAAATTCTTTTCATCTTTGGTTCAACTTTTTTTGATCTTTCCATTCTTCCTGAGTGTCTCAACAATTTTGGTGGTGTTCCTCATCTTCATTTCAAGATAGAAGAAGAGTTTTCCTCTAAATCTGGCCCGTCCTCTCGAAGATTCATGGTTCTAGCTTCATATTATCCTCTCAAATTCTTACATTTGTCAGATATTCTTTTCTTACCCATCCGGAGTATGTCAGGAGTTGTTTTCCGTTTCTTTTCACCGGAGGCCATCATTCCAGAAGAATTCTTCGTCCTCACATTTCAGCTACCGTTATCCAATTATCCCGGCACTTTTGTCAAGTATTCTTTAATCATCTCGTTATCTCTTCGTTCTTTTGCATCTAAATCTCCTCAAGCATATTTGTTCTTCTAATTCTTCCCGGTGATTCATTCTCTTTCATCAGTCATTTTTGAATTCTTACAGTGGTTCGTTCAAGATTCTTTTTCTTTGATTATCATATTAATTCATTCGTTCTTTCGAATCCTATCGATGGTTCATGAAGACTTTCTCAAGTTTTGTGCTATACCCCCCTTAATCATTTTCAACAAGGATAAGTAGTATGCAAAATTTGGTTATCATCAATTAAATTTGATGAAGGATAAGCATACAATGAATCTTATTCTTATTTCCTCGAAGTGCTTTCATTTTTTTGTTTCCGGAGTTCAAATTTCCTCGCTCCTCTCCTCGGAACCTTCTTCTAAATCACCGCAAGGCTCATCTTATTCTTTCATCCTTCATTCTATCTCATCATCCTTTTGTCACCGGAATCCTTCATGGTGGTTCTTCATGATTTAATTCATTCTTCAAGAGTTCATCAAGATTTTGTTGGAGGAGTTCAAGTATCTTTTCTTCTCGCGTCTCGAAGTGCAAATAATACTCCGTTTTCTTCTGAAGTGGAGTTTTGCATTTCTTCATTCTTCTCAGCTATTCAGACATTTGGTTGTGGTATAATTTCACCTCAAGTTTTGAGATGTTTTTGATAAGTGCACATGAAGCTTATTCTTTTGTTGTTGATTTTCTCAACAACTCCGTTCAACCCTTCCTCTAAGGACGCCATCAAATTCATTCGTGGTGGAAGTTCTTGTCCTTCCATCCGTTCTTTTCATTAAATTCTTTCAGTTCTTCCGGAGGCATTCCGTTGGTCATCTCGGCAAGTGTCCGTTCTTTTGATTCTCGTCAATTGTCATCCCATCTTGAGAAGTTCTTGTTCTATTCTTTCTAGGTTCAGCTGGAGTGCTGCCGAAATTCTTATGTTCTTTTTCCTTTCCTATCTTATTCTAACCGGAGTGGTTTCAGAGTCTATCTTGGCTCCATGAGCTTTTGATTCTTGTCATATTCGTCGTTCCTCTTTTCTACCCGAGTTCTCTCGACTTTGTTCATCTTCTTTCTTGTGGTCTTATTTCACCTCTTCCTCTTTCTCTTCCATCTCATTCCTAAGATCTCGAGACGAGATCTCTTGTTAGTGGAGGAGAGTTGTAACGCCCCGAATCCGATGCGCCGGGTGTCTTCCAGTTATTCGCCGTCGTTGCCATGTCATTTGCTTGCATGTTGCTTTTTGCCATGTCATCATGTGCATTTCATCTGCATGTTTTTCAAAACTTGCATCCATCCGAGTCCTCTCGGTTCTCTCTTTTTCCGTTCCGAGCCCTTCCACACTCGCATGCGCCCATGGCACCTCCAAAATATTATTATATAAGTGGCATAAAAATGTTCTCGGAATAGGTTGAAAGTTGTTGTGCGGTCTTTTTGTAGGGTAGGTAGACCGCCTGCCAAGTTTTCGTTGCATTCGGAGTCCGTTTGATAGCCCAACCGTTACACTTATAGTAGTACCGTTGCGGGTACCTTCGTTGGATGTTTCGGTCTCCGAAACTGCCACCGGGCCTCTCTCTCTCTCTTCTCTCCTCTCAGCCCAACCCCTCTTCACAGCCCGGACTAGGTGGGCTGCAGGTGGGCTGTGAAGAGGGGTTGGGCTGAGAGGAGAGAAGAGAGAGAGAGGCCCGGCGGCAGTTTCGGAGACCAAAACGTCCAACGAAGGTACCCGCAACGGTACCGCTATAAGTTTAACGGTTGGGCTATCAAACGGACTCCGAATGCAACGAAAACTTGGCAGGCGGTCTACCTACCCTATAATAAGACCACACGCCAACTTTCAACCCATTCCGAGAACATTTTTATGCCACTTTCAAAATAATATTTCGGAGGTGCCACGGGCGCGTGCGAGTGTGAAAGTGCTCGGAACGGAAAACAGAGAGAACAGAGAGAACTTGGACTGATGCAAGTTTTGAAAAACATGCAGATGAAATTCACATGATGACATGACAAAATGCAACACGCAAGCAAATGACATGGCAACGGCGGCGAATAACTGGAAAACACCTGGCGCATCGGATTCGGGGCGTTACAAGGTGCTTTGTGATGGGTTCGATCTTACGGTGCTTGATCCCAGTGACAGAAGGGGAAACGACACGTATGTATCGTTGCTATTAAGGATAACAAGATGGGTTCTATTTCTACATAAATAGACCTTGTCTACATCATGTTATCGTTCTTATTATATTACTCCATTTTTCCATGAACTTAATACACTAGATGCATGTTGGATAGCGGTCGATGTGTGGAGTAATAGTACTAGATGCAGGTAGGAGTCGTTCTACTAATCTTGAACGTGATGCCTATATAATGATCATTGCCTGGATATCGTCGTGATTATTTGAAGTTCTATCAATTGCCAACTATAATTGTTTTCCCACCGTTTGCTCTCGAGAGAAGCCACTAGTGAAACCTACGACCCCCGGGTCACTTCTTTAATATATTTGCCCTCGAGATCTATTTTATTTGCTTTTATTTTCAGTTCTATTAAACCAAAAATACAAAAATACCTTGCTGCACTTTATTTTATTTGTGCTCCATTTATCCTATCTATTACAACTTTATCCCGTCTCCTCGCCAATTCGATTATCCGAAAGGGGTTGACAACCCCTTTAACACGTCGGGTTGTGAGTATTTGTTATTCGTGTGTAGGGGCTGTTTACGTTTTGTTGCGTGGTTCTCCTACTGGTTTGCTAACCTTGGTCTCATCACTAAGGGAAATACCTACCATTGTTGTGCATACCGACGTAGTTTTAGCGGACATCAGTAAACTACTCACACTTCATCGAAAGGGCAATAGAGTTGATGTAGAAGCCCTCCCTGATCAAACCCCCTTCGGCAGGATGCCAGAAAAGTCCCCTAGATGGGAACTCACTAGTACAGAAGGTTGCGGCTGTGGAAAAGTGTTTTTGTGGATGCTTCTGGTGGTTTGGGGATATATGTGAATATATAGGGCCAAGGGTTAGGTCAGAGGAGTCCCGAGGAGGCGGCAAGGCAGGGGGCGCGTCCTACCCCCTGGGCATGCCCTTCCCCCTTGCCACCGCCTCACGGCTCTTCAGACTTCATCTCCAAGTCTCTAGGGTGTCTTATGGTCCAAGAAAAATCACCGCGAAGGTTTTATTCCATTTGGAGTGTATTTGGTATTCCTTTTCTACAAAGTTCAAAAACAAGGAAAAACATAAACTGGCACTAGGCATATAAAATAGCATATTAATGCATATAAAACATCCAAAATAGATAATATAATAGCATAGAACAATAAAAAATTATAGATACATTGGAGACGTATCAAGGAGCAAGAAATATGAGGTGATCTTCCTCCTAGACCTCTCTGAAGAATTCAGAGACTTAGAAGAGTTTGAATGGAATTGCAGATTGACTTACCCTTTAAAAAATCAAAAGATATATTGGAAGCAAAGGGGAAAATTAAAGTGGTCAAATTTGGAGATGAGAATACAAAAAAATTCACACAAAGGCTACCATTAATCATAGGCACAATCATATTGTTGTCATTCAAAATTAAGATCAAGTAGATATTGCAGGTCATGTTGGGAAAGCAGCAATCCTGTGGTAAGCTTTTAAGAAAAGAATGGGGACTTCTGAACAAACCACTATGCATTTTGATCTAGCTTCCTTATATGAGCCTCTTCCAGATGCATCAATATTTTATAATTTGGAGCCCCCTTTCACTGAGGATGAAGTTAATGAAGTGGTTAAGGAGCTGCCAAATGACAAATCCCCTGGACCAGATGGATTCCACAATTAGTTTTTCAAGGCCTGCTGGGAGATTATCAAAGTGGATGTTTTCAGATTAATTAATGATTTTCATGGTGGTCAAAATGTCTTTATCAAGCGTCAACACCTCCTACATCACTCTCATTCCTAAAGGGCCAACTCCTTTAGCATTTAAGTTAATATAGGTCAATATCTCTTCTGAATTGTTGTTTAAAACTCATCTCTAAGCTATTGGCAAATAGACTTTAGAAAGTGATTATTTCTATGGTTCATATCAATCACTACGGTTTTCTCAAGGAGAGGGCCATTCATAACTGTTTAGGATGGGCTTATGAACATTTGCATCAATGTCATAAATCAAAGGAAGAAGTGATTATCCTAAAACTGGATTTTGAGAAAGCCTTTGATATAGTAGAGAACAAAGCTATTTTGGAGATTCTTAGAGCTAAAGGTTTTGGGGAAAGATGGATAAATTGGATTAATATGCTCTTTACATTTGCTTCATCTGCTGTCATGTTGAATGGGGTTCCTGGGAAGAAGTTTTATTGTATCAGAGGAGTAAGATAGGGGGATCCATTATCTCCCCTGCTGTTTGGATATTCTTAGAGCTAAAGTCATGATAACAGAATGGTGGAAGTTGCACGAAAATATTTCTCGGAATGGAAATGCCATAATAGGTAGGCATGGTGTCTGTTTTGAGGAAGATATAAGGAGGCTTATGTGTGATAGAGTGTATCATATAATGGGGTTTGGATGCACCGACGAAGTTTGCACCACATCTCGAGGTGAGTAAGGGCAATGCACTGTACCAAAGAGGCTAGCAAATGGCGGAAAGGTGAGAGTGTGTATAATCCATGGACTCACATTAGTCATAAAGAACTCACATACTTATTGCAAAAGTCTATTATCTCTTGAAAAAGCAAAGTACTACTACACATACTCCTGGGAAAGGAGTTAACCATCGCGTGCCCCCGACCTTCACGCAGAGGAAGATACTCAATAACAAATCGTGCTCCAACTTCTTAGCATAATGAGAGACTATACAGGCATGCTTCGAGAATCGCAAACCTTAACACCAATACGCTTAATAAACAACAATCGTTCACTAGTACCTCTCACATATCACCATCTCTTTATCACAAAACTATTGCAAGGAATCAAACTTATCATATTTAGTGACCTACATTAATTTTTTATTATATCCTTCTTGAATACCTATCATATTAGGACTGATTTCATAACTCGTGCATATTGCCATTACTATTATCAAACTCTCAGATTGATATAAGTGAAGCATGAGAGTATAAGTATTTCTTTAAAATATAACCATCATCGTGCTCTTAAAGATATAACTGAAGTACTAGAGCAACTGCCTAGCTCAAAAGATATAAGTGAAGCATAAAGAGTATTCTAACAAATCATGAATAAATGTGTCTCCCCCTCTAACGGTGTGTCCAGAAAAGATGATTATGACAAATAAAAAAGCAAACAAAGAAAATACTCATCTAGTACACGACGCTCCAAGCAAAACTGATATCATGTGATGAATAAAAATATAGCTCCAAGTAATTTACCGATGGTTGGTAGAAGAAAAAGGGGATACCGTCCGGTGCTTCCCCAAGCTTAGTGTCTTGGGTGTCCTTGAATATTACCTTGGGGTGCCTTGGGAATCCCCAAGCTTACGGTCTTTCCTCTCCTTATTCCTTCATCCATCACGATCTCACTTAAAACATTAAAACATCGGCACACAACCTAACTGAAAACTCGTGATGTCCGTTAGTATAACTAGCAAATCATAAACTTTAGGTACTTTTGTAAACCCATTCATATTTTAGTATTTCATAGTACCTACTATATTCTAACTTCACCATGACTTATACTCACACCCCCCCCCCCCCCGATACAATCCACAGATTCATTAAAACAAGAAAACTATGCAACAAAAACAGAATCTGCCAAAAACAGAAGAGTCTATAATGATCTAGACAAATGCAATACTTCTATAACTCCAAAAATTCTGAAGAATTAGTCCAACGTGGGAAAGTTCTATATCAATCATGTGTTGAAAACTCATAATTTTATCTTGTTCTAGTGAATTTAAACAATTCTGCTACTGGGTGCAAAAGTTTCTGTTTTTTCACACAAACAAATCAACTATCAACATAATCATCCAAAGGTTTTACTTGGCACAAACACTAACTTAAACACAAAAACACAACCATAATAGTAGCATAATTGTGTGCACACTCAAAAACATAAAAAAAGGGAAAATAAAGATAACTATTGGGTTGCCTCCCAACAAGCGCTGTTATTTTATGCCCCTAGCTAGGCGTAATGCATAGTTTCAAGTGTTATCATCCTTAGTTTTTGCATCATGGGATACATGTTCATCAGGAGGCTTTTCAAAAATGATGGGGAACACATCATCAACCAAACATTTAGCATTTTTAAGGCAACTTCCTCAAATCCTTTTTGGTTCCCTTTTACAATCCAAGAATATTGTTGATTAACACCATTGAAAACTTGTTGGATAATATGTAAGTGAGGGACTTCCTTTTTAGTATTCTCATCAAAAGTATGATTATCACAAAAAAATACCTTATTAGGTAATCCTCATCATATGTAATTTCATCTATAACAGGACGTTCTTGTCTCATATTATAAAAATCAAAGATCTCCTTAGCATCACATACTATATAATCCAATACATCCATCAGGACAAGAGTAGCTATCTTTTTAGCCTTAGGTTTATTTATTGTTAGAGTTATATTTATGATGTCCTTTGGCTTTCTATATTTTGGCATTTGACCTTCCACATGTACTTGTATATATGTTGGCTTTGGCCTCTCAATAATATATGTGGTGTTTATCTAACATGGTAGAAGAGCCTAGGTTTTTTTTCTCCACGGCCGCCGACTATACGATCTGTCGTCGCCGCCGTCAATCTCCATCCGGATTTTTGGCAGCCCTCGTTTGTCCGTGCTGCCGCCGTCGGTTGCCGGTCTCTGCCAGGCCACCGTCCTTGCTGTTGCGCGGCTGCTATCGTCTGGCTACGGCTCCACCTGCTTAGGTCGGTAGCCCCGTCTTCCACGAGCGACATCAGTTGTGCGCCCCTGCCCGCTCGGCTGAGGTCTGCTACCTCCCTATTGTCCACTGCCTTCCCGGTGGTCCGCTGCCCTCCACTTGTCGTTCTCCCTCCATCCTGTACTGCTTCCTACATTCCACTGTATCGAGCCGCTGTGATTCTTTTGGATCAATCAAGATCAAGTTCCACCACACATGACAGATCAAGTTCCATCATACGTCAATTACGTCAATTGATTTGGATTGAGCCGGATTTGTTCCACCATATGTCAATTGATTTGGATCCTGCTCTAGATCCAGATCAGTCTGTGACTCCAGGTCGGGCGTCCATGCTATCATCCGTCCATCCACGTCGTCTTTCTGGCATCCATGCCGCCCTCCGGCCATGTGCGCCGCCTAGCTCCGGGCTGCCAGATCCCGGCCGCTGCCCTGCTCCTGTCTGGCTGCTCCGCCGCCCGCGCCAAACTTCCACCCTGCATTGTGTGCATGCGCATGCTGCTCTGTTTGGCCGGGCTTAGTTTGCGTGGCTGGTCTGCTTTATCCAATTACCTACTCCCATAAAAAAATGTCATTGTAATCCGGTGTTCCCTATATTGATTCCATCTTGCACACACGTCGTATCTCTGTGCTTGGTCCTCATCCACATGTGATGTTTTCCCTTTCGGCCTCTTCGGCAGGATGCGGAGGTGGCTCTTCCACGACTCCTCTCATGGCTTTCATGCGCAACGGTGCCTCTACGTTGACTTCACTCACGGCTTCCGGTCACAGTTGGCACCGCTCTTCGTCGACTCGTTTGATGGCTTCCGCACGTGATGATGGCCGCTCTACATTGTCTCCTATGGTGGCGTCTGTACATGATAGTGGTCACTATACGTCGACTATACACGCGGCTTTCATGGGTGATGGCACCTGCTCTTCGTCGGGGAGTGTTTATAACTCGATCACTTCTGTTGTGTCACCGTGTGTCCATGAGATTGCTCAACTCTGTTGCCTGCTTGAAGCTTGGGATTCTACACCGACATGATCTGCACATTTTGTGTGTGACTTTTCTGGCACCGACTGACCACTTTCTCCTCACCCAGGTACGTCACCACGGATTTTTGATACTAGAGCATCTTTTCATATGACTTGCGATTCTTCTACTTTGACCTTCGTTCGACCTGTCGAGTCTCCTGTTCGTGTTCATACTGCTAATGGTACTCTCCTACATGTCTCTAGTCGAGGCACTCTTAGCACATCTTCTTTTCATGTTCACTCTGTTGCTCATGTTCCTCGACTTAGCATGCAACTCTTCTCAGGTAGTCATATTGTTGACTCTAGTTGTAGGATCAACCTCGACTTTGATTCATGTTCTGTTCAGGATCGTCGCACATGCACTCTGCTTGGTGCTAGCCCTAAATGCCATGACGGTCTCTGGGAGCTCAACTGGCTTCGTCTTCCCTTTGATGCCAACACCACTAGTCTCGTGGCCCCTCTTGTCGCATCTGCTAGCTCTTCTCAGCAGTGGAATCATCATCTTGGCCATTTATGTGGTTCTTGTCTCTCATTTTTAGTTCATCATGGTGTTCTAGGTCCTGTCTCCGATAACGCTTTGTTGGATTGTTTGGGTTGTAGACTTGGTAAGCAGATTCATCTACCCTATCCTCACAGTGAGTAAGTGTCCGAGCGTCCTTTTGATCTCGTTCACTTAGATGTTTGCGGTCCTGCTCCCTTCACTTTGAAAGGAGGTCATCGCTACTATATTCTCTTTATAGATGATTTTACTCGCCACACTTGGATCTATTTCATGTCTTCTCATAGCGAGGCTTTACTTATATTCAAAAAATTTGCTGCCATGGTTCATACCCAGTTCTCCACTCCTATTCGTGTTCTTCACGCACATTCTGCTGGTGAGTATATCTCTCGTGCGTTGTGAGGTTCTTGCTGAACAAGGTACTCTTCTCCTGGTGCTCATGCTCAGAATGGCGTGGCTGAGCGCAAGCATCGCCATCTTCTTGAGATGGCTCGTGTGATGATATCGCTGCCTCTCTTCCGCCTCACTTTTGGGTAGAGGCTATTTCCACTTCCATCTATCTCATCAACATTCAGCCATTTGCTGCTTTGCAGGGTGGTATTCCTTTCGAGCATCTTTTTGATCGTGCTCCCGACTATTCAGCGCTTCGTTTGTTTGGTTGTGTTTGCTATGTTATTCTTGTTTCACGTGAATGTACGAAACTGACCGCTTAGTTTGTTGAGTGTGTCTTTCTAGGATACAACGATGAGCATAAGGGTTATCGGTGTTGGGATCCTGTTGGTCGTCGAATGCGTGTTTCCTGGGATGTGACCTTTGATGAGCCTCGTCCTTTCTGCCCACGTCGATCCTCCTCGACCTTTTCAGTGGAGGACATCTCTTTTCTCCATTTCCTGATACATCTCCCTCTGTGTCCCGTATTACAACCCCTCCTCCCCCCGTTGTTGCAGATACGACGCCGTCCTCTCCCGCTGTTTCTTCTCCTTCTTCGTCGCATGACTCTCCGATACCTTCCCCATTTCCACCTTCATCCCCGATACCTTCCCTGTCTCCACCTTCAACAATGATGCCTTCCCCATCAGCACTGATATCTTCCATGTCTCCACCTCCGGTGATTCCTACTCGTCCCTGTTTTCCTTTCCATTACAGTCGTCGTCCATGTGTTGTGGATGCATCTACCGATGTGCCATCTACTTCTGGTGTGTCGTCTTCCTCATCTCAGCCGACTTATGGTCTTCAGGCTCGGCCGTGTCCTCCTCCTGACCGTTATTCTCCTTCCCGATATGGTCTTTCGGCTATACTTGAGACTACCTCTTATCGTGATGTTATTATTCATCCTGAATGGCAGCTTGCGATGGTAGAGGAGATTGCTGCTCTTGAGCGCAGTGGCACGTGGGATCTGGTATCTCTTCCTTCCCATGTTCATCCAATTACTTGTAAGTGGGTCTATAAGATTAAGACTCACTCTGATGGTTCTCTTGAGCGTTATAAAGCTCTTCTTGTGGCTCTTGGTTTTCAGCAGGAGCATGGTCGTGATTACGATGAGACTTTTGCTCCTGTGGCCCGTATGACCACTGTCCGCACACTTCTCATTGTGGCCTCTGTTCTCCATTGGTCTATGTCTCAGCTTGATGTTAAGAATGCCATTCTTACTAGTGAGTTGCATGAGGAGGTTTATATGCAACCACCACCTAGGTATTATGTTCCTGGTGGCATGGTTTGCCGTCTTCGTTGCTCTCTCTATGATCTTAAGCAAGCCCCTCGTGCTTGGTTTGAGCGTTTTGCCTCTATGGTGACTGTAGCTGGTTTTTTTTCTCCCAGTGCTCATGATCCAGCATTGTTTGTCCACCTTTCTACTCATGGTCACACTCTTCTTCTTCTATATGATGATGACATGATCATCACCAGCAACGATCTTGAGTACATTGCCTTTGTCAAGGCCTTTCTCAGTGAGCAGTTTCTTATGTGTAATCTTGGTCCACTTTGTTAATTTCTTGGGATTGAGGATTCTTCCATCTCTAATGGCTTTTTTATTTCCCAAGAAAAGTATATCCAGGGTCTTCTTGCTCGTGCAGTTCTTAGTGATGAGCGCACTATTGAGACTCCTATGGAGCTTAATGTTCACCTTCGTGCTTCTAATGGTCATCCCTTGTCTGACCCGACTCGTTATCATCATCTTGTTGGGAGTCTTGCTATCTCACTGTCACTCGTCCGGATATCTCGTATCCTGTCCATATCCTAAGTCGTTTTGTTTCTTCTCCCACTTCTGTTCACTATAGTCACCTTCTTCGTGTTCTATGATATCTTCATTTATTCTTTCCTCGTTCTAGCTCGTTTCAGCTCAGGGCCTATTTAGATGCTACCTGGGCTAGTGATGCTTCAAATCATCATTCACTTCCTGCTTACTATGTCTTTCTTGGTGGTTCTCTTATTGCCTGGAAGACAAAGAAACAGACTGCAGTTTCTTGTTCGAGTGCAAAGGCCGAGTGACGAGCTATGGCTCTTCTCACGGCGGAGGTGACTTGGTTGCACTAGTTACTCAGGGATTTTGGTGTTTCTGTTACTAGACCTACTACACTCTTATCAGACATTACAGGTGCTATCAATATTGCGCGGGACCTTGTGAAGCATGAGCTCACCAAGCATATTGGTGTTGATGTTTTCTTTGTGTGTGCTGGTGTGCAAGACCATGTTATTGCTCTTCAGTATGTGCCTTCTGAGTTACAGTTGGCGGACTTCTTCATGAAGGGCTAGACTAGAGGGCAACATGTATTTTACCTCTCCAAACTCCATGTTGTGGATCAACCATGAGTTTGAGGGGAGTGTTAGGGTTATATTTATGATGTCATTTTGCTTCCTTTTATAATAGGTAACTCATAGAACAATCTCTGCAAAGTGGGGTGAGTACGCACAAATCTTCTTTCAAGTTTAAGAACAAGTGCTGAAATAGCCTCGGCGTAACTCTTAGTTCTTTTCAGTAGGAATGTCATCACAAATAAATGCCCCAGTATAATTAGAGAATTCCTGGATAACACTTTTTCCTATGATGTTCCCACTTCCCCCTGAGGGAGTCCTGGACTGTGCGGTCCTCGGGGAGCCGGCCTATGTGACATGGGCCGGACTGATGCACCATGAAGATACGAGATAGAAGGTCTTCTCCCATTTCTGGATGGGACTCTCCTTTGCATGGACGGTAAGCTTGGCGTCCGGATGTGTAGTTTCCTTCCTCTATAAACCGACTTTGTATAACCCTAGTCCCCTCTGGTGCTTATATAAACCAGAGGGTTTAGTCCTTAGAGGCGATCACAATCATACAGGCAAGGCGTCTAGGGTTTACCCATTACGATCTTGAGGTAGATCAACTCATTTATCCCCTATACTCATCAAAAGTCAGGAAGTAGGGTATTAGCTCCATTAAGAGGGCCCGAACCTGGGTAAAACATCGTGTCCCTGCCTCTTGTTACCTTCGATCCTTTGACGCACAGTTCGGAACCCCCTACCCGAGATCTGCCGGTTTTGACACCGACATTGGAGCTTTCATTCAGAGTTCCATTGTGTAGTCACCAGAAGGCTTGATGGCTCCATCAATCATCCACAACAATACCACCCCGAGGAAGACTTTTCTCCCCGGCCAAATCTTCATATTCGGCGGCTTCGCACTGCGTGCCAATTCGATTGGCCATCTAGAGCAGATCGACAGCTACGCTCCTGGTCATCAGATCAATTTTGGAAACCTAAACTATGTTGCCGATATCCGAGGAGACTTGATCTTCCAAGGGTTCGCGGCCTCAACCACAGCTCCGACCTTAGATCTGGAACACCTCACTGAGTCCGAAGATGGGAATTTAGAGCCCGCTGGACTCTCCGCAGCCATAGAGCTCAACACCGGAGATACGAAGGGTATCGTTTCACCGGCAGGCCCGGAGTTACACCAGGCTCCCTTCATCAACACGAAGCTGGACTCACACCCGAACACTAGCTCTGAACTCTCGAGGCCCGTGTTATACGAGCTCGGCCAGGGAATTCTTGTACTGCCCTGCTTCATGGATTCTCGCTTCCCGGTCCAAACCTCACTCTTAAATGAGGCCCTGGACTTAATGCGATCGCTCACCATTACAGAAGGATCGCTACCGAACTATGCCCAGCCCACAATAGGGGCTGAGAGCGGGGAATTTTACATCCCACTCGCCACCCACTTCATAGCCACTGCCGAGAACTTAACCGACATGCTCGATTATGCTTCCGAAGTCATCGGCGGCATGGACGACGATGCTGGAGAAGAACAAAGCCAAAACCCGCCGTTTACCGGACGCTGGACGACTACTTCCACATATGACATGTACATGGTGGACATACCCAAAGAGGATGACGACGAAGGCGGGAAGGACCCAGTCGAGGACAAGCCTCCCATGGCACCACCAAAGCGTCGATGTCAGCGGCGCCGCTCTAAATCGCGCCACGAAAAAGACATCAATACCGGCACCAAAGACAACAATAATCCGGATAACGCCGAAGACCAAGAAGCCCCTATCGAACCAACATCCTAGCATGTGATTGGGAGGACGGGCAAGTCAACCCCGATGATCCCATCGGGAATGAGGGCTCGGAGGGTACTAACTATTTACTGACCTCCGAAGAGGACGAGAGCCTCGGCGATGAAGAATTCATCATGCCAGAGGAACCCCTCGAACAAGAGCGCTTTAAGCACCGGCTAATAGCCACTGCAACAAGATTGAACAAGAAGTAGCAACAACTTCAAGCTGATTAGGATCTGCTCAATGACAGATGGACTGATTTCCTGGTAGCCAAGGAATACGACCTTGAACACCAAACTAAGAGTTATTCGAAGCGCAAGTTGCTACCCTAATTCGAGAACGAGCCCCCAGAGCCTATACCGCCAACGTGCAACATTGCCGACGGACCTGACTGACCACCACGTGGCCGGGACAGAGCGGCAATTCAAGTCGAACACCAGCCTGCACCACCCCACCATAAAGGCAGAGAGACAGCGGCTGCATGATACACTTATGACCTACGACAGGACCTGGCAAATAGAGCCGCCTAGATCAGATCAATCTATGGATCAAGGGGGCGTGCCCCAGCGCGAGAGGACGGCCATCAGGCCTGGCGAGACAAGCACAACTTCACCTGGGCCGAGAACCGCATACGGACTCCATCCGAACTGCATCGTGACGTTGCCCGATACAGAGGCGCCGCACACCCCCTATGTTTCACTGATGATGTAATGGAGCACCAGTTCCCAGAAGAGTTTAAACCCGTGAACATTGTATCATACGATGGCACAACTGATCCCGCAGTATGGATTGAAGACTTTCTTCTCCACATTCAGATGGCTCGCGGTGACTATTTACACGCCATCAAATATCTCCCCCTAAAACTCAAGGGGCCAGCTCGACACTGGTTAAATAGCCTCCAGAAAACTCCATTGGAAGCTGGGAAGACTTGGAGGATGCCTTTAGAGACAACTTCCAAGGCACCTATAATTTCCGGTCCCTAGAAGTCGATGACCTCAGTCACATAGTCCAGCAGCTCGGAGAGTTAGCCAGGAAATTCTGGACCAGGTTCCTAATCAAGAAGAACCAAATAATGAATTATCCGGACACCGATGCCCTAGCAGCCTTTAAACATAGCATTCGCGGCGAATGGATCACCACACACCTCGGCCAAGAAAAGCCGAAGTCCATGGCAGCCCTCACATCACTCATGACCCGCTTTTGCGAGGGCGAGGATAGCTAGCTAGCCCGTAGCAGCAATAGTACCAGCGACCCTGGCACTTCTGAAGCCAGGAACAGAAACGGCAGGCCACGGCACAACAAAAACAAGCGTCGGAGCAACACTGACACTGCCGAAGACACGGCGGTAAACGCCAGATTCAGTGGCTCCAAACCTAGTCAGTGGAAGAGGCCATTCAAGAAAAACAGAGACGACTCATCTAGCCTGGACCGAATACTCGATCGACCTTGCCAGATTCACGGCACCCCTGACAAGCCTGCCAACCATACCAACAGAAGCTATTGGGTCTTTAGACAGGCCGGTAAGTTAAACACTTAGCACGCGGGGAAAGGGTCGCCCAGTGAGGATGACAACGATGAGCCTCACCCACAGAACATAGGGGGACAGAAGAAATCCCCCCTCCCCAGGTCAAAATGGTGAACATGATATACGTTACATAGATCCCCAAGAGGGAGCTCAAGCGCGTGTTAAGGGACATCTATGCGATAGAGTCAGTCGCCCCAAAATTCAACCCATGGTCTGCATCCCCGATCACTTTGGATTGCAGAGACCATCCGACCAGCATCCGCCATGGAGGCTCAGCCGCATTGGTCCTCAACCCAATTATCGATGGATTCCACCTCATGAGAGTCCTCATGGACGGCGGCAACAGTCTGAAGCTGCTCTATCAGGACACAGTCCGGAAAATGGGCAACCAGCCTTGCCAGCATGATCCAGGTGATGCTTTTTCGCTGAATTCTCCCTTGTCAACGCCGGATTCAACATATGTGGGAATTCGACCCGACCGGTCCTCGGACCCTACAGCGATTCTTCGGCACGACGCACGAAGACATATGGAAGTTGCTCTTCAATGCTCAAAAGTCGTGGCCAGAAACAACCGAAGACCGCGGCCTCGACTGCACTCGTCCGACCACTCCCATAAATTTTATAATGATTTCAATTTCCAAATCCAAGGAGTATATTGAACATTTCATTACTCCCACAGGGCTGGACAAAGAAGGCGGAGCAAATCCGATGTCCAGCTCTGCTGCCCGAAGACCCAATCGTCCCTTTGTTGATGAAGATGCTAGTTCCGGCGCCGTATCAGGCGCGAGAGAAGAAGGCCAAGAAGAAAGGCAAGGAGGCCAGAGGCGACCTCCGTCGTAAGGGCACTTCGGACGTTATGTCCGAAGATACCGAGACATCCTCCTCTCATGACGAAGATGTAGAGGAGGAAGAGAGCAATTCTCCCCCACAAGGGGGGAGAAGAAAAGGGCGGCTTCCGTGGATCTAGAGGCGGAGGCGACCAAGAAGGGGAAACCCTCCCTTTTGGATGATTCCAAAGCGAATGCCGATGCCATCCCTGAGTGGCACCCCAGGCTGAAGCCCTTGGTCGGATCGTATGTATCTGAAGACACCGTACATATATCCAAATTTATGCCTTGTTATTTTAACATACTAAATTGCATATTGCAGTATGGCTTGCAATCTTCCCCTGCGATCATCGTCATCTGGGAACTCGCTTGGGCCAAAAGCGATGGAGAGCGATTCACCTCCGCAGGTCTCTCCACCCACCGCCACAGACAACACCAAAGTGTTGTCCCAAAGAACCTCTCCACGTCACAGGGAGGCAAGGGAGGCCGTGAAGGTGGCAACGGAGGGTAATACCTCTGTCGCCGAAGAGAGGGGGAAATCAACCCCCATGGAGACCGGTGACGGGGGCCATGCTCAATTCGGCCCCCAACTGAATATTATTCGGGAGACCCATACAGCTCCAGAATCGGACTAATAGCCTTCTTCGAGGGAAGGGGGCGCGCCATCTCCATTGGCATATTCTATCAATCCGGTGGCGCCATACACGTTGGTGGAAGCGCTTCAGGGTGCTTCCATTGTGGAGGAACACCATACCCTTATGGGTACGGTGGTTGAAAAGGTTCGGTCCACTAAGAGCAGATTGAACCAAGCCTATACCAGCCTTCTAACAGGCTTTGAGGTATGCGACGTAATATATTTTTGGCTATTTGCAAAAGGAATACTCGTATATAGATAGTAGCCCCTGAGACTTTGTTCGACGTTTGTGAAGAAATGCTGAATAGAGGATCGAATAATGCTTGGCAGGAGCTAACATATATGTTTATTTTTAATGAACAGGCTTCGATACGAGCAACAACCTCACATGTCACCAAAGTGTCCAAACTAAAGCGAAAGTTGGAAGAAAAGCAAGGTATGCAATACTGAAGCATATCTGAAATGATATGAGTTCCAATTTGTTATCTGACTGAGCTTTATGATTATGCTCATAGTTGACACGTCGGAGGTTGAGGCCCTCAGGAGCGCGCTAGCCGAGTCCAAGGAGGCGTACGAGGAATGAGCCACCCGTCAAACACATGAGGTGAGGTTGGATGATGTCCAATAAGAGCTCACTCATGCTATAAGCAAATGTGAGTCCTTGGAGCGCAAGGTGTCGGATCGAAACTCCGAACTTGCTATGGCTCTCCAAAGGATGAAATCTAGCACATACTAAAACATAATACTACGGACGAAAGGATGGAGGGGAAACCCTAGTCCGTGAAGGAAATGGGGGATGAACACTACCCTCTCATTAGGCTTCGGAGTGGGAATGATATGCTTTTTGGCAGGGAGACGGTGGATTATATCTGCGGCCAGGTACCCAGCTTCCCGGATATCCTTGATGTTCTCCTCTGTAACATAGAAAGCCACCCACTTGCCCTGTGCTGCAGATCCAGACATGGCTGGGGTGTTTGATGGCGATGGAAAAGATTGGGACTTGGGCGCTGGAGCTCGAATGGCAGATGAGCTGAGGAGGAAGAAGGCGTAGGGTAAAAAGACAGATCCTTCTCTTCTTATAGAGGCAGTGGATGTCAAGCGCCCTCTCACAAGCCTTAAATCTCGCCTATTCCCAAGGGGACATGTGAAAGGCACGGTTGGATTACCCAAACCCCTATTGATGAGAATCCCGTGAAAAGGCGACGTGATCTCTGCTTTGACAAGACGCGCCTATGGCCGTGTCTCGAAACACGAAGCGAAGGCTATGAAACGGTTCAGCATAATAACAAGGCCAAGACATAACGCCTCACCAGAAAAATCGCCTATGGACGTGATTTACTTCGTTTGAATAGTTTTTCCCTTACAGCTTCAGGCTGTAATTATTTAACAGAGCTAGATACATCTATTTTGTGTGGAGGACAACATTGGAGTATTCGGAGAAGGAACCTGCCTTGCAATGCCGAATACAATCTGCACGCCGAATACATCGCCATTGAAGCCCGGTTCAGGGGTAATGAGGGAGTCCTGGACTGTGGGGTCCTCAGGGAGCCGTCCTATGTGACATGGGCCGGAGTGATGGGTCGTGAAGATACGAGATAGAAGATCTTCTCCCGTGTCTGGATGGGACTCTCCTTTGTGTGGACGGCAACCTTGGCGTCCGGATGTGTAGTCTCCTTCCTCTATAAACCGACTTAGTACAACCCTAGTCTCCTCTGGTGCTTATATAAACCGGAGGGTTTAGTCTTTAGAGGTGATCACAATCATACATGCTAGGCATCTAGGGTTTAGCCACTATGATCTCGAGGTAGATCAACTCTTGTAACCCCTATACTCATCAAAAGTCAATCAAGCAGGAAGTAGGATATTACCTCCATTAAGAGGGCCCGAACCTGGGTAAAATATCATGTCCCCTACCTCTTGTTACCTTTGATCCTTAGATGCACAATTTGGGACCCCCTACCCGAGATCTGCCGGTTTTGACACTGACACCCATGACATAGATTTTAGAATCAAATTTGGGGGAATTTCAACTTTAGGAATTTTACCATCGTCACCTTTTTCAATAACTCATGTGTGAAGGAAAAATCAAGCAAGCAAACAAAAAATTGTGTTTTTGTATAATTGTTTTAGAAGTGGGGAAGATGAAAACGAGAGGCAAATGCAAATGAAAGTAAGAACAAGTACATGATAGTTTGTGTGAAGGTAGTTGATAGGTTTTGGTGATGTCTCCCCGGCAACAGCGCCAGAAATACTTCCTGCTACTTGTGAGATGCGTTGGGATTTCCTCGAAGAGGAGAGGATGATGTAGTACATTAGAGATAATTATTTCCCTCAGTTAAGAACCAAGTTTATCAATCCAGTAGGAGAACCACGTGAAACCTCGTTAGCAGCACCTACACACAAAAGAGCAAATACTTGCACCCAACGCAGTCAAGGGGGTTGCCAATCCCCTTGGTGAATATTTGCAACAATCAAATCTGATAGTGATAGATAAATAAATAAAACACAAAAAATAATGGTTAATAAATTGCATCAAGGTATTTGTGGATTTAATATATGATAAAGTAGACTCGGGGGGGGGGGGGTGGGCATAGTTTTCACTAGAGGCTTCTCTCTCGAAACAAAAGCATACGGTGAGTAAACAAATTACTATTAGGCAATTGCTAGAAAAGCGCATAGTTATGACGATATTCAAGCCAATGATCATGTATATAAGCATCACATCCGAGACAAGTAGACCGACTCCTGCCTACATCTACTACTATTACTCCACCCATCAACCGCTATTGAGCATGCATCTAGAGTATTAAGTTTTTGAAAAAGGAGTAACACCTTAGCAAGATGACATGATGTACATAAAGTAAATCCAACCAATATGAATAAACCATGTCGTTTTCCCCTTAATGGCAACAATAAAAATATGCCTCATGTCCCCTTCTATCACTTGGATATAGATCACCATGAGATTGAACCCACTACAAAGCACCTCTCCCATTGCAAGATATCAATCTAGTTGGCCAAACAAAACGGATAGATCAGAGAGAAATACAAAGCTATAATAATCATGCATAAAAGAACTTAGGTAATAATCAATTAATATTAGTGAATAATCTGATCATAAACCCACAATTCGTCGGATCCCAACAAACACACTGCAAAAGAAGATTACATTGAATAGATCTCCAAGAAAATCGAGGAGAACATTGTATTGAAGATCAAAGAGAGGGAAGAAGCCATATAGGTACTAGCTATGGACCCGTAGGTCTGTGGTAAACTACTCACACATCATAAGAAGGGTAGCAAGGTTGATGTAGAAGCCCTCTATCATGGGTTTGTCATGGCAGATGCCCTAGTGAAAGGACTTAGGTGTGAGGCCATCGCTACAGCGATTAGCTTTTCAGGGTTGAGAGGAATGATAGACACGAGTTTACCCAGGTTCAGCCCCTCGTGGTGGAAGTAAAATCCTACTCCTACTCTTCTTGCGTATTGCTCGGGTATCGATTACAAGGGAGCGGATTGGCTTGACCTGGTTATCGATTGATTGTAACTTGCCCTATTCTATGCCAGGGACTCGCCTTTATATACAGGTCAAGGCTGCCGGCTTACAAGAGTCTGGGTCGGGTCACAATATGTAACTGATTCTAACTCTAACTTGCCTTGCCTTCTATGAAAAGTCTCCATAGGACGGCTTACACCTATAGGTCCACGCGCTGTCTTCTGGCCTCGGGCCTTAAGCCGGCCTTCTCGCGACCGCCTTAAGCCCTTCATCTTGATCACTCGATCCTGTCTGAGACCTGGCCTAGTGAGTCGCCAGCAACCTACCCCAGCCCTTTCAGGGCGGGTTATATCATGGGGTTATATCCCCAACATTAAGCCCCATATTGATTTGAACTTGTTCATGTCAATCTTTAGTCCCTCCGTCTCGCAAGTGTTCTCTTTATCCTTTTGAACCTTAGTCTTGAAAATCTTTATAACCCGACATGAGAAAAGATGATGTCACCTCCATGATTTCGGGAAAACCTTCATGATGTCATAACGAATCTTTGCATAAATCCATCATCCTGAAAATCGAGGCGTACCTTTGTTGTAAAATTTATTGTGCCTCCTGGATCTTCGCACCGGATATTCACTGTTCCCCCTTTTCCTTATAAATAGGTAGAGGTCCTTCTCTTTACCTTTTGCCTCACCTCCAACACTTCTTCTTCTTCCTCGCGACTCCATTCACATTTAGAGCTCCGCCGCCCCCGTCGACCCGCGCCAACCTTCTTCGCTCGAGATCGCAACGCTACCCCGTCATCGTCGGGACTCAGCGGCATGCCTCCGCTTTCCTCCATCTCTGTTAGGTACCACTTTTCTTCTTTCTCAGATTTACACTAGGTCACCTGAGTTCGTGGAGTTCATCGGCGTTCATGCATTTCTTTGTTCATCAGAACTTGAGTAGAACTTGTTTTTTATCGGAAAATACCATTGAAATATTGTGGTCACAAGCTTGACATCCATCTGGGATTTTGAACAAATTGTCTTCTCTCTAGATCCAATGGGTAGCACATTAGTACCTCTCTCACCAGTGTTTTAGGTTTAGTAATTAATTTTCTTTTCTGAATTGCCCATAGATCTATAAATATAGATGTTAATATTGAAACTTGTTTGCTCCACACTTAGCAGATTTTGGCAATCCTGAAGCATAGATAACTCGCCATTACATCTTGGGCGGCTCACCAACATCTCTGTAACCCGCCAACATTTAGGGCGACTTACCCTCATGTTGCTTACTCATATACTGTTGATGGTAAATCATTGCCTTATTAAATAACCCGCCTCTTCATATTTAGGCGGCTCAATATGTCGAAAACCACTATCTATGTTTAGGGGCCTTACCTAGTCACTGAAGAAATACTTCAGGATTATTAAGGCCAAGGTCTCTTTGTGACTCAGGAAGAAATTGGCTGGCGAGTCAATCAAGGAGAGAATGTCCCCAATCCTAGTGAAGGAGAAGTGATAGTTTTTACTGATCATATTCACTGAGGTTTTATGCCACCTGGGTCTAAGTTCCTTCGGGGCATCTTGCACTATTTCAGCTTTCATCCTCAAGATATAGGCCCAAATTCAGTATCAAATCTCTGCCACTTCCAAATTTTCTACGAAGTATATCGGCAAATAGAGCCCACTGTCGCGCTCTTCAAAGAATTCTTCTACATGAACCACCAAACTGAGTGCGTAGATGGTCCAAGTCAAGAGTTGGGCAGAATCTCAATCCAGAGACACAGGGATGGTGGGTTTCTTGTAGCTACCCTACCTAGTCACCCCAAAGGATGGGTTAAGACCTGGTTTTACTGTAAGAATACTACCCCAGCTAATGAGAACCCTCTCCTGGGTTATAGGGCTGATCGTCTCCCTATCGACTTTGACCCGCCAAGTAAGCTTCTTCTAGATGAGCATGCTGAGGCGCTCCAACACAATCCGAAAGTAAAATGCTTGTTAGCTAATGGGTTAACTGGAGTTGACTTAGCCCGATGTTGGGTCTCGTGGAAAATTCTTCCTTTGAGCCGCTGGCCCAGCTTAATATATGAATATTCCAGTGAGTGAGATGAACCTCAATGGTTTAGCTCTGACAGTTTTACCACTAAGGAGATCTTTAAAACCAAGAAAATTGCAATAAGATAGGACTGTTACTGTTCTTCAAACTCAAGCCAGTCCCAGCCGTATGCATTTCTTTGTACCCGGCTATCGGGTTTCGGGTTCCGCAAACCTTTAAGAGGTTCGAACTCTGGAGTGTGTGCAAAGATCTCACTCTCCCCAGTCTGCCTACTCGCCAATCTCATAGCCTAGCGCGTCGAGCTCGCAGGAAAGGGGACACAACAGTCTACCCAGGTTCGGGCCACCTTGCGGTGTAAAACCCTACTCCTTCTTTGTGGTGGATTTGCCTCGAGGGGTTGTGGATGAACTAGTAAAGTGGGGAACAACCTCAGGAGGTGTGTTCTTGAGCTCAAGTGAGCTGGTGAGGGTGGAATGGATGCGGTCGACTTGATCCGTCGCCCCCCTTACCCATGGTGGCTAGTCCTATTTATAGTGGCCTTGGTTCTCTTCCCAAATGAAGGCGGGAAGGTATCCCACAACGGCCAAATTTGAAGGGAGACAACTAGTACATCAGAAAACACAAGTGCTCCTTGGGTGATTTTGGTAATTAATGTCAACATATCTCTTGTTGGACTAATATTTCTACCTAGTATATTTCAGACAAGTTCAACATTGGAGTGGCATGGACATGGACAAGAGGATGTGGAACCCCTTCTAGATGCTAAGGACAAATAATGGCAAAAGCTCAAGACTCTGCATTTTCATTTTAGTGATCCAAGATCACATTGAGTCCATAGGAAAGCCAATACTATTAAAAGGGGATGAGGTGTTGCTTAATGGCTTTCTTGCTCAAAGTGCTTAGTTATATGCTCCAAAGCCCTCAACCACTTTCTTATATCCACATATATCCTAAACCTAAAAGTCAAACTCGGCCCCACCGATTTGTTCTATCTGGCGCCACCGAGTTCATTTGACATAGCCACTGCCAAATCCTAATCAATTCGGTCTCACCGATGTGATCTTGGTATAACCGAGATGGGCTTGCAAATCCTCTGTGACCTGTTGCAACAATTTCGGTCTCACCGAGTTTGTGCAATCGGTCCCACCTAGTTTGCTTATTACCAAAATCGGTCTCACCGAGTTTGTGTAATCGGTCAAACCAAGTTGAGGTTTTACCCTAACCCCTCCACATCGGCCTAACTAAGTTGACCTTGTCGGTCCCACCGAAAACTCTAACATTCATATTTTGACCTGAATCGGTCTCACCGAGTTTTACCATTCGTTCTCGCCGAGTTTGGGAATCTGTGTGTAATAGCTAGATTTTGTGTGGAGGCTATATATACCCCTCCACCCATTCTTCATTCGTGAAGAGAGCCATCAGAACGTGCCTACACTTCCACTACTCATTTTCTGAGAGAGAACCACCTACTCATGTCTTGAGACCAAGATATTCCATTCCAACCACAAGAATCTGATCTCTAGCCTTCCCCAAGTTGCTTTCCACTCAAATCATCTTTCCACCATAGCCAAATCTGTGAGAGAGACCTGAGTGCTGGGGAGATTACCATTTGAAGCACAAGAGCAAGGAGTTCATCATCAACACACCATCTATTACCTTTTGGAGAGTGGTGTCTCCTAGATTGGTTAGGTGTCACTTGGGAGCCTCCGTCAAGATTGTGGAGTTGAACCAAGGAGTTTGTACGGGCAAGGATCTCGCCTACTTCATGAATTTCTACCCAAGTGAGGCAAGTCCTTCATGGGCGATGGCCATGGTGGGATAAACAAGGTTGCTTCTTCGTGGACCCTTCGTGGGTGGAGCCCTCCGTGGACTCGTGCAACCGTTACCCTTTGTGGGATGAAGTCTCCACCAACGTGGATGTACGACAACACCACCTATCGAAACCACATCCAAAAATCTCCGTGTCTCCAATTGTGTTTGCACATTCCAATCCCATGCCTTTACTTTCTTGCTAGTTGCAAGCTTTACTTTCCGTGCTCATATACTCTTTGCATGCTTGCTTGAATTGTATTGTTAATGCTTAAAATTGTGCTAATTGCCAACCTCAACTTGAAAAACTTAAAAACTGCTATCTTTACTTGTTGAGGGTCTAATCACCCCCCTCTAGACACATGTAATGCCACGGATCCGATACGCCAGGTGTCTTCCAGTCATTCGTCATTGTTGCCATGTCATTTGATTGCGTGTTGCACTTTGCCATGTCATCATCTACATTACATCTGCATGTTTTTCAAAACTTGCGTCTGTCCGAGTCCTCCCAGTTCTCTCCTTTGTTCGTTCTGAGCCCAACCACACTCATGCGCCCGCGGCACCTCCGAAATATTATTTTATATATGGCATAAAAATGTTCTCTAAATGGGGTTAAAGTTGGCGTGCGATGTTATTACACTGTAGGTAGACCGCTTGTCAAATTTCGGCGCATTCGGAGTCCGTTTGATAGCCCAGCCGTTAAACATATAGCCGCAATATAGTCGGTGTATCGTCGGGCATTTCGGTCTCCGAAACTGCTGCCGGTCCTCTCTTCTATTATTTTCCTACCACTCTACACAGCCCACTAGGCCCAACCTCCCCCCTCCGACCGGAACCGTTGGATCGCGATCAGAAGGCTCTGAAACACACCCCCTAGACCGCAAACCCTAGCAAATATGCTATATATGGACACCCCATGCCATTTTGGGCATCCCCTACCTCTTCCCCTACCTCACAGCCATGTCCATGTCGAAATCAGCGCCGCCGCCCTAGATTTCCGCGCCAACCACCGCAGCCCTGCCACTTGTCATCGCCGCCACCGCGTCTCTAGCCACGTCGCCCACCTCGCCGTTTGGCCCAACCCAAGAGCGCCAAGGGCCCCCCCCCCCCGCGCGCCGCCTTTCACCGCGCGGGCCCTGGCCCCAACCGCGGCCGTAGGTTCTCGACCGAGCGACCGTCCGCACCCGAGGCTCTCCCGCTTGATCTGATATGGATCGGGAGAGCACCACCCGTACGCCACCGTGCCTCCCGCGGATCCCCAGCTTCGGCGAGCCTCGTCGCCAGCGACCCAGCCGTCCCTAATACTCCTCCTCTTACCTGGTCGTGGTCCCTTCTCTCTAACCTTCTCCCTCTCTCTGCCATGGAAGCCCGCCATGGCTCAAGCATGGACCACCACCGCCGGCGCCGCCAAGCACGTCCACCGCCCGGAATGGATCCATGCTGGCCGGATCTGTTCGGATCCGGCCACCTTCCCCGCCTATCATGTCGGCGTGCGCCATGGCCCCTCTGCTCGTGCTCGAGCACGAGGAGGACGACGCGCCCCGTTGACCGTGTCGGGTCCATGTGGGCCGGCCTCACCCCCAGCCCAGGATTCCCCTGGCCTCCTCTCCAGATCCGGCCCAGCTCTCACGCCCCGATCTGGCCCAAGAGCCCAGTGGTGAGCAGCCCTATGATACGTCTCCAACGTATCTACTTTTCTAAACACTTTTGCCCTTGTTTTGGACTATAACTTGCATGATTTGAATGAAACTAACCCGGACTGATGTTGTTTTCAGCAGAACTGCCATGATGTTGATTTATGTGTAGAAGAGAAAAGTTCTCGGGATGTCCTGAAAATCCATGGACACACTTTTTGGAATTAATAAGAATTTCTGGGCATAAGAAATACACCAGGGGGGCCACAAGCGGTCCACGAGACAGGGGGCACCCCCCCCCCCCACCTAGGACACGCCCTCCTATCTAGTGGGCGCCCTGGACCTCCACCGACCTCAACTCAAACTCCGTATATTCACGTTCGGGGAGAAAAAAATCAGAGAGAAAGTTTCATCGCGTTTTACGACACGGAGCCACCGCCAAGCCCTAATCTCTCTCGGGAGGGCTGATCTAGAGTCTGTTCGAGGCTCCGGAGAGGGGAATTCGTCGCCATCGTCATCATCAACCATCCTCCATCACCAATTTCATGATGCTCACCGCCCTGCGTGAGTAATTCCATCGTAGGCTTGCTGGACGGTGATGGGTTGGATGAGATTTACCATGTAATCAAGTTAGTTTTGTTAGGGTTTGATCCCTAGTATCCACTATGTTCTGAGATTGATGTTGCTCCGACTTTGCTATGCTTAATGCTTGTCACTAGGGCCCGAGTGTCATGATTTCAGATCTGAACCTATTATGTTTTCACGAATATATGTGTGTTCTTGATCCTATCTTGCAAGTCTATAGTCACCTATTATGTGTTATGATCCGACAACCCCGAAGTGACAATAATCGGGATACTTCTCGGTCATGACCGTAGTTTGAGGAGTTCATGTATTCACTATGTGCTAATGCTTTGTTCCGGTTCTCTATTAAAAGGAGGCCTTAATATCCCTTAGTTTCCGCTAGGACCCCGCTGCCACGGGAGGGTAGGACAAAAAATCTCATGCAAGTTCTTTTCCATTAGCACGTATGACTATTTACGAAATACATGCCTATATTACATTGATGAACTGGAGCTAGTTCTGTGTCACCCTATATTATAAATATTGCATGAGGAATCGCATCCGGCATAATTATCCATCACTGATCCATTGCCTACGAGCTTTTCATATATTGTTCTTCGCTTATTTACTTTTCCATTGCTACTGTTACAACTACTACAAAAACCCAAAAACTGTTATCTTTACTTTTGCTACCGTTACTTTTATTACCATACCACTTTTGATACTAAATACTTTTCTGCAGATACTAAGTTATCTAGGTGTGGTTGAATTGACAACTCAACTGCTAATACTCAAGAATATTCTTTGGCTCCCCTTGTGTCGAATCAATAAATTTGGGTTGAATACTTTACCCTCGAAAGCTGTTGCGATCCCCTACACTTGTGGGTTATCAAGACTAATTTCTGGCGCCGTTGCCGGGGAGCATAGCTCTATTCTCTGAGTCTCTTGGGATTTATATCTGTTGATCACTATGAAGAACTTG
Source organism: Triticum aestivum (assembly GCF_018294505.1). Classification (NCBI taxonomy): domain Eukaryota; kingdom Viridiplantae; phylum Streptophyta; class Magnoliopsida; order Poales; family Poaceae; genus Triticum; species Triticum aestivum. The sequence continues at coordinate 272,300,965 of NC_057804.1, read as the reverse complement.
AAAGACGACAGAACTACTATTTTGCCCTCAACTGCGAGGGGAGGTAAGGAACTGCCATCTAGCCCTGCACTAGATTCTCCTTCCGTTATTAGTAGGCTTGCGACACCTAAACCTTCTACTGCTATGAATTCTGATATGTCACATTTTATTGATGATGCCACTTCTGCTATGCATGATGAAACTACTTCTGTGCGTGATACTACTTTGCCATTAGGTGAATTTCTTGATGAACAACTTGCTAGAGTTAGGGGAATGAAATTATTGAAGATGCTATTATGGATTATAGTGATGAAGAAGGTTCTCCCAATGATTATGTATTACCTGTTGTTCCTGAGGGTTATGTTATGAATGAAGAAGCTGCTAGGGAAATCTTTGCTTGCAATGATAGATATGATCTTAAGAAATTATTAGCTAAATGGAAGCAGCAGTCTCTTAATGCTAGAATGAAACCTGACCCTACTTTTGCTACTTCACCTATCTGTGTTACTGATAAGGATTATGAATTCTCTGTCGATCCTGAAATTATTACTTTAGTTGAATCTGATCCTTTTTATGGCCTTGAATCTGAAACTGTTGTGGCACATCTTACCAAGTTAAATGATATAGCTACCCTATTTACTAATGATGAGAAGTCTCGCTATTATTATATTCTTAAGATATTTCCGTTCTCATTAAAGGGTGATGCTAAGACTTGGTATGATTCTCTTGCTCCTCGTTGTGTGCATAGTCCCCAGGATATGATTTATTACTTCTTTGCTAAATATTTCCCTGCTCATAAGAAACAAGCTGCCTTGCAGGAAATACATAATTTTGTGCAAATCAAAGAAGAGAGTCTCCCACAAGCTTGTGGGAGGCTTCTCCAGTTACTTAATGCTTTGCCTGATCATCCTCTCAAGAAAAATGAAATACTTGATATCTTTTATAATGGACTAACCGATGTTTCCAAGGACTACTTGGATTGTTGTGCTGGTTGTGTTTTCAAGGAAAGAACAGTCGACGAAGCTGAAATATTATTGAATAATATGTTGACTAATGAAAATAATTGGACTCTTCCTGAGCCAATTCCTGAAGCAATTCCTGAACCAATTGAGCCAACTCATGAGCCTATTCCTAAACCCACTCCGAAGAAGAGAGGTGTTTTATTCTCAGTCCTGAAGATATGCAAGAGGCAAAGAAATCAATGAAAGAAAAAGGTATTAAAGCTGAAGACGTTAAGAATTTACCTCCTATTGAAGAAATACATGGTCTTAATATACCACCTGTTGAAGAACCACATTGTCTTGATAACCCGACACAGGTAGTAAAGGTAAATTCTCTCTATAGATATGATAAAGTTGAAATCCCCTCTACTAAATTTCATAGCCCGTTCTTAGATAAATTTGATGACTTTATGGCTAGACAAGAAAGTTTTAATGCTTATGTTGGTAGAGAGTTAAAGATTAATACTTTCGAGATAGGACATGTAAGCGATAATCTGGCTAGAGTTAAAGATGAACTCAAACTCGTTAGCAAATATGCTTCTATGGTTGCTACTCAAGCTGAGCAAGTACTTAAGGCTCAAAATGATTTGCTTGATGAATTAAATAATAAAAATTACTTTGCTGTTAGAGTGGCTACTAGAACTGGTAGAATGACTCAGGAACTTTTGTATCCTAAAGGCCACCCTAAAAGAATTGAGCAAGATTCTCAGAGAAACAATTTAGAGGATCCTAGTTCTTCTAAAAAGAAGAAAAAGAAAAACAATAGAACTTTGCATGCTTCTAGTGAACCTACTGTAGACACACCTGAGAATCCCAATGATATTTCTATTTCTGATGCTGAAACACAATCTGGTGATGAACATGAACCTAGTGATAATGTCAATGATCATGGTCATGTTGATGCTCAACCTAGCAAAAACAATGATGTAGAGATTGAACCTGCTGTTGATCTTGATAACCCACAATCAAAGAATCAACATTATGATAAGAGAGATTTTGTCGCTAGGATGCATGGTAGAGAAAGAGAACCATGGGTTCAGAAACCCATGCCCTTTCCTCCTAAACCATCCAAGTCAAAGGATGATGAGGATTTTGAGCACTTTGCTGAAATGATCAGACCTATTTTCTTACGTATGCGCTTAACTGATATGCTGAGAGTAAATCCTTATGCTAGGTATATGAAGGATATCATCACAAATAAAAGAAAGATACCGGAAGCTGAAATTTCCACCATGCTTGCTAATTTCCAAAGAAACTTGGAGATCCGGGTGTACCAACTATACCATGCTCCATTAAAAGAAATTATATTAGAACTGCTTTATGTGATCTTGAAGCCGGTGTTAGTGTTATGCCTCTCTCTTTATATCATAGACTTGAATTGAATAAGTTGACACCTACTGAAATATCTTTGCAAATGGCTGATAAATCAATTGCTATACCTGTCGTTATTTGTGATGATGTGCCTGTTGTGGTTGCAAATGTCACTATCTTAACGGACTTTGTTATTCTTGATAATCCTGAGGACGATAGTATGTCTATTATCCTTGGTAGACCTTTTCTTAATACTGCAGGGGCTGTTATTGATTGCAACAAAGGCAATGTCACTTTTCATGTTAATGGTAATGAGTACACTTTCCGAGGAAACAACCTCAAGTTCATAGCATCAATTCTATTGGAAAAGTTCCAACTATTATTATTGGTGGTTTTGAATTTCCTCTCCCTACTGTCAAGAAAAAGTATGATATTCTTATTGTTGGGGATTTTCATATCCCCGTTGAGGTAACTTAGTGTTATTCGAAATTTCTCTGATTCCGTGTTATTCGGAATGAGTTTGTTAACAAGACTTGATCAACCTTGTTAGTGGATTCATCTTGATGATCATGAGATGGATGAAACTAGAAGGCACAACCTTCTGTACCCTCTTTTCACTTTCTGTTGTTTAGAATAAATAAAGCAAAAATAGTATTATTTTTCTATTTTCTGAATTATCCGTGCAATAAAAAATAGTCCGAAAATAAAAGTGCTCTAAATGCCCTGCAAATTTAGTATGATTTTTTCTAGAATATTTGAGGATTTTAGGCACTGAAATCACTTCAGGAGGGGCAAGCTCTAGGACACGAGAGTGGAGGGCGTGCCCCCCCTATAGGGCGCGCCCCCCTTTCTCGTGGGCCCCTCGTGGCCCCCCTCCACTTATTGCAGCGCCCACACACTTCATCTTCTACCCAAAAAAATCCCCATCCAGCTCAAGCACGAGTTCTAGCTCATTATGCTGTGATTTTCGATCTTCTTGCTCAAAGCTCCATTCACAAAACTGCTTTGGGAGATTGTTGCTTGGTATGTGACTCCTCCATTGGTCCAATTAGTTTTTGTTCTAGTGCTTTATTTATTGCAAATTTTTGCTGCATAGGTGACCATGTTCTTGAGCTTGCATGTTAAATTTATAAGGTCCCAAGCAATTCCAATGCATGATATAGGCTCTAGGCACTTGTAGGAGTAATTGCTACCAATCTTGTTTAGTTTTATTCACTTTTATTTTGAAGTTACTAAATTTTTAGAAATTTTTAGAAAATGTCAAGGAAGCTTTTGATGGGCTCTTCTAGCCAAAGCTCTCAGGAAAAACAAGCCAAAGAGAAGGAAAAGGCCAAGCATAATCTTCCTCGCTTAGCGGAAGTACGGTCGTTTGAATGGCCATGTGAGGATTTCTTGAAAGAAGCTGGAATTCATGAAGATTTTTATTCTTTGATTGAGACTGCAGGCCTCACAGGTTTCATGAACGACCGAATCGATCAGTATCTCTTACTCACCAATACTTTCGTGAAAAACTTTTATTATTATCCTAAGAAGTCACCGCCTGCAGTATCATTTCATTTATACGATGAATTCAGGGAAATGTCTTTACGTAATTTTTGCGCGGTGTGTAGGATACCTTATGAGGGAGAATTAGAGGAACCCCATCGTGAAGATGTGGGTGGCTTTGTTAATACTATAGCTGTAGAGGAGCCAAAGAAGGGCTCTGAGGCAAAAGTCTCTAGCATACACTATCCTGCTTCACGCTACTTTGCCATATTTGCTAGTAGATGCTTGATTGGTCATGGAAATAGTGGAAACTTGAGCGTTCCTGATATTATCATTCTTCAACATGCTTTGCTTGGAGACAATACTTTTAGTATGGGTGCCGTCGTTGCTAAACGGCTAGCCCTGAATCGTACAAAAGGCCCCATATTTGGAGGTATATATGTTGCACGTCTTGCTAGATATTTTCAGATACCCATTAGGCACCATGAGAAGGAGGAAATAAAATTGCCTCCTCACATTTTAGATTACAAGAGCATGGTAGCACACAAGTTTATTGTTGACAACGAAGATAGGACGCTCTTGTATAAACTTAGATTTAATAAGAAACACTTTGAGATTATTATTTTGCCTCCACCTCTGTTGTTTGATTTGCTTGCAGAAAATCTTCTTGTCACACCGGAAGCAGTGAACAATCATCGAGCCCAAGCTTTTACTCCTGAACCTAAGCCGGAACCTGAACTGGACCCTTATCGTGCATCATCTGTCCAGTGGGATCCGGAGATGACCAGCCAGTGGTATCCTGATTACACCTCCAAGTACACCAGGGAAAGTAGCAGCGGTCCTTGGTACTAGACCAATGTAGGACAAAAGCCTAAGCTTGGGGGAGTACGTATTTCTCACCGACTTTACATTCATGTTCACACACTAGTCGTCGGTGCTCATACTCTTTCATTGTATTATCCATGCTAGTTTAAATTTCTTTTTCTAGTTTTCTTCTTGTGTGTTTGATAAACCTTAAGAAAAACCAAAAAAAATTTAGTTAGTTTAATTTCCATGCTTGTAGTACAATTAAAATGAAAACCCAAAAAGATTTCTCGTTCTTCTTTTACTTGTTGGGAGCTTTCCTGTGTAAATAGTTTTCTTTTCTTTTCTTTCCTTTGGGGGTCGAGAAGACCATATTGAAAATGCTTAGTGGCTCTTATATGCATGATTGTTTATTTAACTTAGAGCCCACATTACTTGTCTTCTCTCTTGAGTTGAATGCTTGCAGATTCCAGCTTAGTCCAATGCACGTGCACTATTATTATTATACACATCGTTCGGTCGTGCAAGTGAAAGGCAATAATGACGATATATGATGGACTTATTGGGATGAGAAAAGTTGGTATGAACTCGACCTCTCTTGTTTTTGTAAATATGATGAGTTCATCGTTTCTGAGTCAGCTTATTATGAAGTAAACATATTTGCAATGACATTTAGAGATTATAGTTCCTTGTGACATGCTTGATTAGTTATGAGTTATAATGGTTTACCTTGCGTGCCAACATGCTATTAGAATGATTATGATGTGGTATGATGCGATGGTATCCTCCTTTGAATGAATTGAGTGACTCGACTTGGCACATGTTCACGCATGTAGTTTAATCAAATCAACATAGCCTTCATGATATTTATGTTCATGGTGGATTATGTCCTACTCATGCTTGTACTCGGTGTGAATTAATTTTAATGCATGTTTATGACTGTTGTCGCTCTCTCAGTTGGTTGCTTCCCAGTCTTTTGCTAGCCTTCACCTGTACTAAGCGGGAATACTTCTTGTGCATCCAAACTCCTTAAACCCCAAAGTTGTTCCATATGAGTCCACTATACCTTTCTATATGCGGTATTTACCTGCCGTTCCAAGTAAATTTGTATGTGCCAAACTCCAAACCTTCAAATGAAATTCTATTTTGTATGCTCGAGCAGCTCATGTTACAACTAGGGCTGCATATATCTTCCATGCTAGGTTGGTTATTCTCAAGAGGAGTGGACTCCGCTCCTCATTCATGAGAAAGGGCCGGTAACCGGGATGCCCAATCCCATTGATCCAAAAAGATCAAAGCAAATCAAAATAATTAAACAAAACTCCCCTAGGGCTGTTGTTAGTTGGAGACACTCGTTGTTTCGAGCAAGCCATGGATTGATGCTTGTTGGTGGTTGGGGGAGTATAAACCTTTACCATTCTGTTTGGGAACTGCCTATAATGCATGTAGTATGGAAGATACAGCCATCTCATAGTTTTTGCATTGACAGCAAAAGTATGCCGCTCAAAATGTTATTCAATCTCTATTTTAAAATCGAGCTCTGGCACCTCTACAAATCCATGCTTCCCTCTGCGGAGGGCCTATCTATTTACTTTTATGTTAAGTCATCACCCTTCTTATTAAAAAGCACCCACTGGAGAGCACACTGTCATTTGCATTTATTATTGTTGGTTTATATTGGGTATGACTTGCCTGGATCTCTTTTACCATGAATTACAATGTTTAGTCAGTCCTTGATCTTTAAAGGTGATCTGCATTTATGTTTTGCGGTCTCAGAAAGGGATAGCGAGATACCATTTTGTTATATCATGTTATGATAATTTTGAGAAAGTGTTGTCATCTAAGTTTTTTTTATGGCTCGCTAGCTGATTATGCTATTGATATGAGTAATTGTGAGACCTAAGTGTTATTGTGAGTATGGTTAGTTCATAATATTTGCTGAAACTTGAATGCTGGCTTTTCATGTTACAACAACAAGAGCAAACAGAGTTTGTAAAAGTTTTTCTTTATCACTTTCAGTTTATCAACTAAATTGCTTGAGGACAAGCAAAGGTTTAAGCCTGGGGGAGTTGATACGTCTCCAACGTATCTACTTTTCCAAACACTTTTGCCCTTGTTTTGGACTCTAACTTGCATGATTTGAATGAAACTAACCTAGACTGACGCTGTTTTCAGCAGAACTGCCATGATGTTGTTTTATGTGTAGAAAAGAAAAGTTCTCGGAATGTCCTGAAAATCCACAGCGGCACTTTTTGGAATTAATAAGAATTTCTGGGTGAAAGAAATACACCAGGGGGCCCACAGGCTGTCCACGAGACAGGGGGCGCCCCCCGGGGCGCGCCACCTATCTCGTGGGCCCCCTGGACCTCCATCGACCTCAACTCCAACTCCATATATTCACGTTCGGGGAGAAACAAATCAGAGAGAAAGTTTCATCGCGTTTTACGACACGGAGCCGCCGCCAAGCCCTAATCTCTCTCGGGAGGGCTGATCTAGAGTCCGTTCGGGGCTCCCGAGAGGGGGATTCATCGCTGTCGTCATCATCAACCATCCTCCATCACCAATTTCATGATGCTCACCGCCGTGCGTGAGTAATTCCATCGTAGGCTTGCTGGACAGTTATGGGTTGGATGAGATTTACCATGTAATCAAGTTAGTTTTGTTAGGGTTTGATCCCTAGTATCCACTATGTTCTGAGACTGATGTTGCTATAACTTTGCTATGCTTAATGCTTGTCAATAGGGCCCGAGTGCCATGATTTCAGATCTGAACCTATTATGTTTTCATTAATATATGTGTGTTCTTGATCCAATCTTGCAAGTCTATAGTCACCTATTATGTGTTATGATCCGACAACCCCGAAGTGACAATAATCGGGATACTTCTCGGTGATGACCGTAGTTTGAGGAGTTCATGTATTCACTATGTGCTAATGCTTTGTTCCGGTTCTCTATTAAAAGGAGGCCCTAATATCCCTTAGTTTCCGCTAGGACCCCACTGGCACGGGAGGGTAGGACAAAAGATGTCATGCAAGTTCTTTTCCATAAGCACGTATGACTATTTACGGCATACATGCCTACATTACATTGATGAACTGGAGCTAGTTCTGTGTCACCCTATGTTATAACTATTGCATGAGGAATCACATCCGGCATAATTATCCATCACTGATCCATTGCCTACGAGCTTTTCATATATTGTTCTTCGCTTATTTACTTTTCCGTTGCTACTGTTACAAGTACTACAAAAACCCAAAATCTATTATCTTTACTTTTGCTACCGTTACTTTTATTATCATACCACTTTTGCTACTAAATACTTTGCTACAGATACTAAGTTATCCAGGTGTGGTTGAATTGACAACTCAACTGCTAATACTCAAGAATATTCTTTGGCTCCCCTTGTGTCGAATCAATAAATTGTTGGGGAACGTTGCAGAAAATTAAAAATTTTCCTACGGTTTCACCAAGATCCATCTATGAGTTCATCTAGCAACGAGTCATGGGAGAGTGATTGCATCTACATACCACTTGTAGATCGCGTGCGGAAGCGTTCAATGGAACGGGGTTGATGGAGTCGTACTCGCCGTGATTCAGATCACCGATGACCTAGTGCCGAACGGATAGCACCTACGCGTTCAACACACATACGGAGCGGATGAAGTCTCCTCCTTCTTGATCCAGCAAGGGGAAAGGAGAGGTTGATGAAGATCCAGCAGCACGACGGCGTGGTGGTGGATGCAGCAGAACTCCGGCAGGGCTTCGCTAAGCAACTACGGGAGGAGGAGGAGGTGTTGCAGGGAGGAGGGAGGCGCCAAGGCTTATGGGTGCGGCTGCCCCTCCCTCCCCTCCCTTTATATAGGGGCAAGGGAGAGGGGGGGCGCAGCCTTGCCCCTTCCTCCAAGGAAGGGGTGCGGCCAAGAGGGGGGGAGGAGTCCATCCTCCCCAAGGCACCTCGGAGGTGCCTTCCCCCTTTAGGACTCTCCCCTCCCCAAGTCTCCTTGGCACATGGGCCTCTTGAGGCTGGTGCCCTTGGCCCACATAGCCCAAGGCGCACCCCCTACAGCCCATGTGGCCCCCCGTGGTAGGTGGACCCTCCCGGTGGACCCCCGGACCCCTTTCGGCACTCCCGGTACAATACCGATAAAGTGCGAAACTTTTCCGACGACCAAAATAAGACTTCCTATATATAAATCTTTACCTCCGGACCATTCCGGAACTCCTTGTGACATCCGGGATCTCATCCGGGACTCCGAACAACATTCGGTTTTCTGCATACTCATATTCATACAACCCTAGCGTCACTGAACCTTAAGTGTGTAGACCCTACGGGTTCGGGAGACACGTAGACATGACCGAGACGGTTCTCGGGCAATAACCAACAGCGGGATCTGGATACCCATGTTGGCTCCCACATGCTCCTCGATGATGTCATCGGATGCACCACGATGTCGAGGATTCTATCAAACCCCGTATACAATTCCCTTTGTCAATCGGTACGTTACATGCCCGAGACTCGATCGTCGGTATCCCAATACCTCGTTCAGTCTTGTTACCGGCAAGTCACTTTACTCGTACCGTAATGCATGATCCCGTGACCAAACACTTGGTCACTTTGAGCTCATTATGATGATGCATTACCGAGTGGGCCCAGAGATACCTCTCCGTCATACAGAGTGACAAATCCCAGTCTCGATCCGTGTCAACCCAATAGACACTTTCGGAGATACCTGTAGTGCACCTTTATAGTCACCTAGTTACGTTGTGACGTTTGGTACACCCAAAGCACTCTTACGGTATCCGGGAGTTACACGATCTCATGGTCTAAGGAAGAGATACTTGACATTGAAAAAGCTCTAGCAAAACGAACTACACGATCTTGTGCTATGCTTAAGATTGGGTCTTGTCCATCACATCATTCTCCTAATGATGTGATCCCGTTGTCAATGACATCTAATGTCCATTGTCAGGAAACCATGACTATCTGTTGACCAACGAGCTAGTCAACTAGAGTCTCACTAGGGACATGCTATGGTCTATGTATTCACACGTGTATTACGATTTCCGAATAATACAATTATAGCATGAATAAAAGACAATTATCATGAACAAGGAAATATAATAATAATGCTTTTATTATTGCCTCTAGGGCATATTTCCAACAGTCTCCCACTTGCACTAGAGTCAATAATCTAGTTACATTGTGATGAATCGAACACCCATAGAGTTCTGGTGTTGATCATGTTTTGCTCGCGAGAGAGGTTTAGTCAACGGATCTGCGACATTCAGATCCGTATGTACTTTGCAAATATCTATGTCTCCATCTTGAACATTTTCACGGATGGAGTTGATACGACGCTTGATGTGCCTGGTCTTCTTGTGAAACCTGGGCTCCTTGGCAAGGGCAATAGCTCCAGTGTTGTCACAGAAGAGTTTGATCGGCCCCGACGCATTGGGTATGACTCCTAGGTCGGTGATGAACTCCTTCACCCAAATTGCTTCATGCGCTGCCTCCGAGGCTGCCATGTACTCCGCTTCACATGTAGATCCCGCCACCACGCTCTGCTTGCAGCTGCACCAGCTTACTGCTCCACCATTCAACATATACACGTATCCGGTTTGTGACTTAGAGTCATCCAGATCTGTGTCCAAGCTAGCGTCGACGTAACCCTTTACGGCGAGCTCTTCGTCACCTCCATAAATGAGAAACATGTCCTTTGTCCTTTTCAGGTACTTCAGGATATTCTTGACCGCTGTCCAGTGTTCCTTGCCGGGATTACTTTGGTATCTTCCTACCAAACTTACGGCAAGGTTTACATTAGGTCTGGTACACAGCATGGCATACATAATAGATCCTATGGCTGAAGCATAGGGGATGACATTCATCTCTTCTTTATCTTTTGCCGTGGTCGGGCATTGAGCCGAGCTCAATCTCACACCTTGCAATACAGGCAAGAACCCCTTCTTGGACTGATCCATTTTGAACTTCTTCAAAATCTTATCAAGGTATGTGCTTTGTGAAAGACCTATGAGGCGTCCCGATCTATCTCTATAGATCTTGATGCCTAATATATAAGCAGCTTCTCCAAGGTCCTTCATTGAAAAACACTTATTCAAGTAGGCCTTAATGCTGTCCAAGAATTCTATATCATTTCCCATCAAAAGTATGTCATCTACATATAATATGATAAATGCTACAGAGCTCCCACTCACTTTCTTGTAAACGCAGGCTTCTCCATAAGTCTGCATAAACCCAAACGCTTTGATCATTTCATCAAAGTGAATGTTCCAACTCCGAGATGCTTGCACCAGCCCATAAATGGATCGCTGGAGCTTGCAAACTTTGTTAGCATTCTTAGGATCAACAAAACCCTCCGGCTGCATCATATACAGTTCTTCCTTAAGATGCCCGTTAAGGAATGCCGTTTTGACGTCCATCTGCCATATCTCATAATCATAGTATGCGGCAATTGCTAACATGATTCGGACGGACTTAAGCTTCGCTACAGGAGAGAAAGTCTCATCGTAGTCAATCCCTTGAACTTGCCGATAACCCTTAGCGACAAGTCGAGCTTTATAGATGGTGACATTGCCATCCGCGTCCGTCTTCTTCTTAAAGATCCATTTGTTTTCTATCGCTCGCCGATCATCGGGCAAGTCAGTCAAAGTCCATACTTTGTTTTCATACATGGATTCTATCTCGGATTTCATGGCTTCTAGCCATTTGTTGGAATCTGGGCCCGCCATCGCTTCTTCATAGTTCGAAGGTTCACCGTTGTCTAACAACATGATTTCCAGAACAGGGTTGCCGTACCACTCTGGTGCGGAACGTGTCCTTGTGGACCTACGAAGTTCAGTAGCAACTTGATCCGAAGTACCTTGATCATCATCATTATTTTCCTCTTCAGTTGGTGTAGGCATCACAGGAACATTTTCCTAAGCTGCACTACCATCATGTTCAAGAGGTAGTACTTCATCGAGTTCTACTTTCCTCCCACTTACTTCTTTCGAGAGAAACTCCTTTTCCAGAAAGGATCCGTTCTTGCCAACAAAGATCTTGCCCTCGGATCTTAAGTAGAAGGTATACCCAATGGTTTCCTTGGGGTATCCTATGAAGACGCATTTATCTGACTTGGGTTCGAGCTTTTCAGGTTGAAGTTTCTTGACATAAGCATCGCATCCCCAAACTTTTAGAAACGACAGCTTAGGTTTCTTCCCAAACCATAATTCATATGGTGTCGTCTCAACGGATTTAGACGGTGCCCTATTTAAAGTGAATGTAGCTGTCTCTAGAGCGTATCCCCAAAATGATAGCGGTAAATCGGTAAGAGACATCATAGATCGCACCATATACAATAGAGTGCGATTACGACGTTCGGACACACCATTTCGCTGAGGTGTTCCAGGCGGCGTGAGTTGTGAAACGATTCCACATTTTCTTAAGTGTGTACCAAATTCATGACTTAAATATTCTCCTCCACGATCCGATCGTAAGAATTTTATCTTTCGGTCACGTTGATTCTCTACTTCATTCTGAAATTCCTTGAACTTTTCAAAGGTCTCAGACTTGTGTTTCATCAAGTAGACATACCCATATCTACTCAAGTCATCTGTGAGAGTGAGAACATAACGATATCCTCCGCGAGCCTCAACACTCATTGGACCGCACACATCGGTATGTATGATTTCCAACAAGTTGGTTGCTCGCTCCATTGTTCTGGAGAACGGATTCTTGGTCATTTTGCCCATGAGGCATGGTTCGCATGTGTCAAATGATTCATAATCGAGAGACTCTAAAAGTCCATCAGCATGGAGCTTCTTCATGCGCTTGACACCAATGTGACCAAGGCGGCAGTGCCACAAGTATGTGGGACTATCGTTATCAACTTTGCATCTTTTGGTATTCACGCTATGAATATGTGTAACACTATGTTCGAGATTCATTAAGAATAAACCATTGACCATCGAGGCATGACCATAAAACATATCTCTCATATAAATAGAACAACCATTATTCTCGGATTTAAATGAGTAGCCATCTCGTATTAAACGAGATCCAGATACAATGTTCATGCTCAAACTTGGCACCAAATAACAATTATTAAGGTTCAAAACTAATCCCGTAGGTAAATGTAGAGGTAGCGTGCCGACGGCGATCACATCGACCCTGGAACCATTACCGACGCGCATCGTCACCTCGTCCTTCGCTAGGCTCCGCTTATTCCGCAGCTCCTGCTGTGAGTTACAAATATGAGCAACGGCACCGGTATCAAATACCCAGGAGTTACTACGAGTACTGGTAAGGTACACATCAATTACATGTATATCAAATATACCTTTAGTGTTGCCGGCCTTCTTATCCGCTAAGTATTTGGGGCAGTTCCGCTTCCAGTGACCCTTCCCCTTGCAATAAAAGCACTCAGTCTCAGGCTTGGGTCCATTCTTTGACTTCTTCCTGGTAACTGGCTTACCAGGCGCAACAACCTCCTTGTCATCCTTCTTGAAGTTCTTCTTACCCTTGCCCTTCTTGAACTTAGTGGTCTTATTGACCATCAACACTTGATGTTCTTTCTTGATTTCGACCTCTGCTGACTTCAGCATAGAAAATACTTCAGGAATGGTCTTTACCATCCCCTGCATATTGTAGTTCATCACAAAGCTCTTGTAGCTTGGTGGGAGCGACTGAAGGATTCTGTCAATGACCGCCTCATCAGGGAGGTTAATATTCAGCTGGGTCATGCGGTTGTGCAACCCAGACATCTTGAGTATGTGCTCACTGATAGAACTATTTTCCTCCATCTTACAACTATAGAACTTGTCGGAGATGTCATATCTCTCGACCCGGGCGTGAGCTTGGAAAACTAGTTTCAGCTCCTCGAACATCTCATATGCTCCGTGATGCTCAAAACGCTTTTGGAGCCCAGTTCTAAGCTGTAAAGCATGCCGCACTGAACGAGGGAGTAATCATCAGCACATGTCTGCCAAACGTTCAAATCATCTTGCAGTGCTGGGAGAGCAGGTGGGTCACCTAATGGTGCTTCGAGGACATATGCTTTCTTGGCAGCTATGAGGATGATCCTCAGGTTCCGGACCCAGTCCGTATAGTTGCTGCCATCATCTTTCAGCTTGGTTTTCTCTAGGAACGTGTTGAAGTTCATGTTGACATGAGCGTTGGCCATTTGATCTACAAGACATATTTTGCAAAGGTTTTTAGACTAAGTTCATGATAATTAAGTTCATCTAATCAAATTAATATAATGAACTCCCACTCAGATTAGACATCCCTCTAGTCATCTAAGTGTTACACGATCCGAGTCGACTAGGCCGTGTCCGATCATCACGTGAGACGGACTAGTCATCATCAGTGAACATTCTCATGTTGATCGTATCTTCCATACGACTAGTGTTCGACCTTTCGGTCTCCGTGTTCTGAGGCCATGTCTGTACATGCTAGGCTCGTCAAGTTAACCCTAAGTGTTTTGCATGTGTAAAACTGTCTTACACCCATTGTATGTGAACGTAAGGATCTATCACACCCGATCATCACGTGGTGCTTCGAAACGACGAACTTTAGCAACGGTGCATAGTTAGGGGAGAACACTTCTTGAAATTGTTGTAAGGGATCATCTTATTTACTACCGTCATTCTAAGTAAACAGGATGTGTAAACATAATAAACATCACATGCAATTATATAATAGTGACATGATATGGCCAATATCATATAGCTCCTTCGATCTCCATCTTCGGGGGTCCATGATCATCTTCGTCACCGGCATGACACCATGATCTCCATCATCGTGTATTCATGAAGTTGTCACGCCAACGACTACTCCTACTTCTATGGCTAACGCGTTTAGCAATAAAGTAAAGTAATTTACATGGCGTTCTTCAATGACACGCAGGTCATACAAAAAATAAAGACAACTCCTATGGCTCCTGCCGGTTGTCATACTCATCGACATGCAAGTCGTGATTCCTATTACAAGAACATGATCTCATACATCACAATATATCATTCATCATTCATCACAACTTCTGGCCATATCACATCACATGACAATTGCTGCAAAAACAAGTTAGACGTCCTCTAATTGTTGTTGCATCTTTTACGTGGCTGCAATTGGGTTCTAGCAAGAACGTTTTCTTACCTACGAATAACCACAACGTGATCTTGTCAACTTCTATTTACCCTTCATAAGGACCCTTTTCATCAAATCCGCTTCAACTAAAGTGGGAGAGACAGACACCCGCCAGCCACCTTATGCAACTAGTGCATGTTAGTCGGTGGAACCGGTCTCACGTAAGCTTGCGTGTAAGGTTGGTCCGGCCGCTTCATCCCACAATACCGCTGAAGCAAGATAAGACTAGTAGCGGCAAGCAAGTTGACAAAATCTACGCCCACAACAAAATTGTGTTCTACTCGTGCAATAGAGAACTACGCATAGACCTAGCTCATGATGCCACTGTTGGGGAACGTTGCAGAAAATTAAAAAATTTCCTACGGTTTCACCAAGATCCATCTATGAGTTCATCTAGCAACGAGTCATGGGAGAGTGATTGCATCTACATACCACTTGTAGATCGCGTGCGGAAGCATTCAATGGAACTGGGTTGATGGAGTCATACTCGCCGTGATTCAGATCACCGATGACCTAGTGCCGAACGGACAGCACCTCCGCGTTCAACACACGTACGGAGCGGATGACGTCTCCTCCTTCTTGATCCAGCAAGGGGAAAGGAGAGGTTGATGAAGATCCAGCAGCACGACGGCGTGGTGGTGGATGCTGCAGAACTCCGGCAGGGCTTCACTAAGCAACTACGGGAGGAGGAGGAGGTGTTGCAGGGAGGAGGGAGGCGCCAGGGCTTATGGGTGCGGCTGCCCCTCCCTCCCCTCCCTTTATATAGGGGCAAGGGAGAGGGGGGGCGCAGCCTTGCCCCTTCCTCCAAGGAAGGGGTGCGGCCAAGAGGGGGGAGGAGTCCATCCTCCCCAAGGCACCTCGGAGGTGCCTTCCCCCTTAAGGACTCTCCCCTCCCCAAGTCTCCTTGGCGCATGGGCCTCTTGAGGCTGGTGCCCTTGGCCCACATAGGCCAAGGCGCACCCCCTACAGCCCATGTGGCCCCCCGTGGCAGGTGGACCCTCCCGGTGGACCCCCGGACCCCTTTCGGCACTCCCGGTACAATACCGATAAAGTGCGAAACTTTTCCGGCGACCAAAATAAGACTTCCTATATATAAATCTTTACCTCCGGACCATTCCGGAACTCCTCGTGACGTCCGGGATCTCATACGGGACTCCGAACAACATTCGGTTTGCTGCATACTCATATTCATACAACCCTAGCGTCACTGAACCTTAAGTGTGTAGACCCTACGGGTTCGGGAGACACGTAGACATGACCGAGACGGTTCTCGGGCAATAACCAATAGCGGGATCTGGATACCCATGTTGGCTCCCACATGCTCCTCGATGATGTCATCAGATGAACCACGATGTCGAGGATTCGATCAAACCCCGTATACAATTCCCTTTGTCAATCGGTACGTTACATGCCCGAGACTCGATCGTCGGTATCCCAATACCTCGTTCAGTCTCGTTACCGGCAGGTCGCTTTACTCATACCGTAATGCATGATCCCGTGACCAAACACTTGGTCACTTTGAGCTCATTATGATGATACATTACCGAGTGGGCCCAGAGATACCTCTTCGTCATACGGAGTGACAAATCCCAGTCTCGATCCGTGTCAACCCAATAGACACTTTCGGAGATACCTGTAGTGCACCTTTATAGTCACCCAGTTATGTTGTGACGTTTGGTACACCCAAAGCACTCTTACGGTATCCGGGAGTTACACGATCTCATGGTTTAAGGAAGAGATACTTGACATTGAAAAAGCTCTAGCAAAACGAACTACACGATCTTGTGCTATGCTTAAGATTGGGTCTTGTCCATCACATCATTCTCCTAATGATGTGATCCCGTTGTCAATGACATCTAATGTCCATAGTCAGGAAACCATGATTATCTGTTGACCAATGAGCTAGTCAACTAGAAGCTCACTAGGGACATGCTATGGTCTATGTATTCACACGTGTATTACGATTTCCGGATAATACAATTATAGCATGAATAAAAGACAATTATCATGAACAAGGAAATATAATAACAATGCTTTTATTATTGCCTCTAGGGCATATTTCCAACATAAATTTGTGTTTAATACTTTACCTTCGAAAGCTGTTGTGATCCCCTACACTTGTGGGTTATCACCCTATCCCCTGCCTGAGCGCTATTTAGTTTAACGTCGCTCTGTTTTTTTCGAAATATGGCCAAGTCCTTTTCTGCTTCAGCATCATGTGTGCATGTTTAAGATGTCATAACTTTGTGCATACTGCTCCATTTTGCGTGTATGATATATCAAAATGTTCATCTCTTGATGATCTTTGTGATGGAGTAGTTTGTATTCATGTTACTATTAATATTGATGCATTAATCTTCATTGCAAAACTGCTAAGTGATATAAACAGCTGAAAACTGCTGCTTGTTAACATCATTTATGCATCTTGTGAGTGCTATAACTTTGTTCCTGTTGATCCTATGATGATGATCTTGATATGAACATGTTCTGCTCTTCATGCTCTACATGTTGGTGTGCTTTGCATTCATGTTAGGGTGCATCTTGACATGGTAATCTTTGTTGCAAAAGTGCATGTTGCTACTAACTGCTAAAAACTGCTGTAACTTGCCTATTTGTCATTTTTATATCTTTTTGTGTGATTTTTTTCTTGAGCATCATGTTTACAGTGGTGCAATTCAAGTATTTTTATATGCCTTGTAGTGAGTGCATCAAGCTTGTGAAGTGGGCTACTTGCTGTTAATGTTCTGTCATTTCTGAATCTGCTATATCATGTTGCCATGTTTTCTTGATGCTACCAATTAATCCATGCACAATATGGAGATTCTTAGTTGAGATGTTTGTTTTCCATGTTATTCTATATAATCCCATGCCTTTCGATGGCCTATATATGTCCTTTAGCATGTTTTCATTGTCATCAACATGCCTATATCTTGTTCCAGTTTTCTGTTAACTTCATGATGCCTTGTAGTGAGCTTGTTATTGGTTGATCCATGCATATTCTAGAGATGCTCCAATTACATGATTTGGATTATTCTATGAGTACTATGTTAACATGCCATGTTTGTTAATTTTGGAGATCATTTGCCTTTGTTCCATGCTTGCAAATATGCTACCATAATGTTGTTGTTTTACACTTGCTGAAACTGTTTTAACATTCAATCTTGTCATGTTGGTTCCCACTAATCCATGAGACATATGCATATGATGCCTTGATGTTATTTGCT
Organism: Triticum aestivum; assembly: GCF_018294505.1. Classification (NCBI taxonomy): domain Eukaryota; kingdom Viridiplantae; phylum Streptophyta; class Magnoliopsida; order Poales; family Poaceae; genus Triticum; species Triticum aestivum. Next base: position 272,283,021 of record NC_057804.1, on the reverse strand, counting down.
CTTTTTTATGGGTACTTGGATGCCATGCCATTGTTTTCCATGTATAGTTGTTGTAGCATCTTTGTTTCATGCCTCCAACATGCCATCATTTTAACTCTGCTCATGTATATGCTCCTGTGTTATAAAGTTGCATTTTGCATTAATCATATTGGTTTAGTCTTGATGCCTACGAACCTGAACCTTAATGATATTTGAACCATGTTATCTGTAAATGAAGTGCATGTCAAGTTTGTTCTCATATGATTCCTGTAGCATGTTATTTTGATGTTTGCAAAGTGCCTACTTGCTGGTTTGGGCAGATTGTTGTTATATCTTGTTTGGAGTGTATGTGTTGCACTGTTGCTCCATTTTGAGCATGCTCTATATGAAACTTGCTTAGAATTGCATATAGTTTCATTATGTCATGTTGAATCCTTACTTTGATTGTGTTTGCTTGATGTTTGAATGTATTGTTCATCAATGCCATGTTTAACTTGTTTTGCTCATATCTTCTAGGTCGTAACTCCGAACTAAATGAACTTTATATGTAACTTGACTAGATTTTTGCGTAGATCATCATGGTGCATCTTAACTTGTTGTTTAACACTTGAACATAAGGTTTATCCATATCTAGAACCATTTTGAAATTTGCATAAGAGGACTTACCAGATTTGTTATATGTTGTTTCTGGCCTCATTTAAACTTGCTTTTATGTGGTGTTCTTGTTTCCATCTTCTCTTGCCATGAGTAGCATCATATAGCCTTGTCATGCATCATATCTAGTTGAGCATCATGTCATGTTTATGTGTTGTGTGTTTACCGTGTTGTTTGCTTCTTTTCGGTTGTGCTTCTTCTTGATAGTTCTTGTTTCATTGCGATCGTGAGAATTCGTTCGTCTACGCTTGGTTCATCTTCACCAGTACGTCTTCTTCATGGAATCATTCTTCTTCCTAGCGGGATTTCAGGCAAGATGACCTTCACCTTGGTTGCGCTTCCTACCACTTGTTTATCAAGCCTCCCAAATTGCCATGACAGCCTCTAACCTTTTTCACCCTTCCTAGCAAACTGTTGTTTAGCTAAGTTACCGCTTTTGCTCCGCCCCTCTTATAGCATTGTTAGTTGCAGGTGAATTTGAAGATTGCTCCATGTTGGAACATGATTATGTGGGATATAACAATATCTCTTATTTAATTAACGGATCTATATACTTGGTAAAGGGTGGAAGGCTCGGCCTTATACCTGGTGTTTTGTTCCACTCTTGCCGCCTTAATTTCCGTCATACCAGTGTTTTGTTCCTTGATTTTGCGTTCCTTACGCGGTCGGGTTTATGGGAACCCCTTGACAGTTCGCTTTGAATAAAACTCCTCCAGCAAGGCACAACATTGGTTTTACCATTTGCCTAATAACAACTAAAACTTAAATAGGGGATTTTCTCCGGACCCCTAGTATTTTTAATCAACTCCCGGGCAAGTGCTCCTCTGAGTGTTGGTCCAAACTAGAGCACTGTGCGGGGCCTCCCCGGGGCAACCCGGGTTATTTTGGCACCTGTACACGTAGCTCATCCGTGGTGCCCTAAGAATGAGATACGTGCGGCTCCTATCGGGATCTGTCGGCACACCAGGAGGTCTTGTTGGTATTTTTTTACGATTGCCGAAATGTCTTGTAACCGGGATTCCGAGTCTGATCGGGTCTTTCCGGGAGAAGGAATATCCTTTGTTGATCCTGAGAGCTTGTGATGGGCTAAGTTGGGACACCCCTGCAGGGTATAAACTTTCAAGAGCCGTGCCCGCGGTTATGTGGTAGATGGGAATTTGTTAATATCTGGTTGTAGAGAACTTGACACCGGACTCGACTTAAAATACCCAACCGCATGTGTGACCATGATGGTCTCTTTTCGAGTGGGTCGAGAAGAGAACACGGTGGTGTTATGTTTGAACGTAAGTAGTTCAGGATCACTTCTTGATCATTTCTAGTTTGCGACCATTTGCGTAGTTTCTCATCTTATTGTTGTACTCGTAAGTTAGCCACCCTACATTGCTTAGTCGCTGCTGCAACTTCACGACCTATCCTTTCCCATACCCATTAAGCTTTGCTAGTCTTGATACCCATGGTAATGGGATTGCTGAGTCCTTGTGGCTCACAGTTTACTACAACAACAGTTGCAGGTACAGGTAATGCGATGATCATGATGTGAGAGCGATGTTTACTTGTTTTGGCATTCTTCTTCTGCTTCTTCTTCGATGAAGGGATAGGTTCCTGGTTGGCAGCCTGGGCTAGCAGGGTGGAGGTCGTTTGAGTTTCTGTTTGTGTTTCATCCATAGTCGGATGATGCTCTTGTGTATGATGTTGTTGTATTCTTGTGGCATTGTATGCCTTTTGTATATATCCCTATGTATTATATAATGGTACGATGTAATGATATCCACCTCGCAAAAGCGTCTCCAATATGCGCTTCTATCCTTGGTGAGACCTTCGAGTTCCTTTAGGATAGGGTTGCATATTGGGCGTGACAACACCTCTTCTCTATCCTTTCAATTGGTATCAGAGCTTTGGTCTCCGTTGCTTTGGTTTAATCACCATTGGAGGAAGATGGATGAGTCTACGTTGGTGAGTCTTAGACGTAGAGTGCCTATGCTTGATGGATAGTTCTTTAGTGAGTGGAAAAATGAGATGCTTGAAATTTTCATGAATATCACTTGAACAATTACATTACTAGTCCTTGTAAACCCCTTGTTGACCCCTTGCATCATACCCATGATGAGTCTCTTGACATGATTCACAATCTTAGAACTATCAATCTTATCACTAGAGGTTTGTCTAGAAATTTTATTGGTCACTTGCCAACTCTTGATTGTGCTTATACTATATGGAGATTTCTTAAAGATCGATTTCCGGACTATTCCTTGAAAAACTTAGATGAGATTCTTCATAAGTCTATTGCTTTGAATAAGATGAATCCCAATGATCCTAAGTTTCAAGATTGTTTATTTGAGCTTCGTGACCTTATGCGTGCCAAAGGAGATGTGTGAATTATTAGCAATATCATTTCCGAAGCTATGAGAATTCATAGAGATGAACATTGTCAAAATCATATATCTAATAAATCACTCTCTCTAGGTAAGATGATGCTGAACATGGATACTATGATGACGATGACGATAGTGATCTTGATCTTGAAGAGTCTATGAGACACTTTGGTCTTATGGGTAACCTTCGCGGCTACATGGCTGGAGGAAAGGAATGGGTCCTTGATAATGGATGTACCGATCACATGACCAGAGACAAAGATATGTTTTGTGAGCTTGCTGAAAACGACGGCCCTCAAAAGTATTTCACTTTCGGTGATAACTCAAAGGGTAAGGTGGTTGGCCTCGGTAAGGTGGCCATCTCACATGATAGCTCCGTACAAAATGTTATGCTTGTTGAATCTCTTGGCTATAATCTACTTTCTGTATCTAGACTAGCTGACTTTGGATTCAATGTCCTATTTACTAAAGTAGATTGCCAAGTGTTTCGAAGAGATAATCATAACATGGTCTTTACCGGCATACCTAGAGGTGATTTATACATTGTTGATTTCACTAAAAAGGCTCAACCTAGAGCTTGCTTAATTGCTAAATCTTCTAAAGGTTGGTTGTAGCATAGACGGTTAGGTCATGTGGGCATGTGAAACCTTGACAATCTTATTAAAGGTGATCATATCCTTGGTGTTAAAGATGTCATATTTGACAAGGATAGACTTTGCAGCGCTTGCCATGCAGGAAAATAGGTTGGAGGAAGCCACCCCATGAAGAACATCATGACCACGAGGAGACCGCTCGAGCTACTTCAGATGAATCTTTTCGGTCCCAACGCCAACAACGAAGAAATACAAGAGGAAGAACAAGACAATGAAGAGGATGTTCCACCCTGACCCAAACAAAGGCTATCATGAGTTCGAGCAAGAGTCTCAAGAGATCATCCCGTCGACCAAACTTTGATGATATCCAAACTGGGAGAATTACTTGCTCTAAAACTCCTTTGGCTAACTTTTGTGAACATTACTCATTCATTTATACATTGAACCTATGAATGTTAAAGAAGCGTTGGAAGATCCGGATTGGATAAATGCCATGCACGAAGAGCTACACAACTTTGAGAGGAACCAAGTGTGGACGTTGGTTGAAAAGCCCGATGAGAAGCACAATGTTAGTGGAAGCAAGTGTGTGTTTCGGAACAAGCAAGATGAATATGGACAACTTGTACGCAACAAGGCTCGTCTCGTTGCTCAAGGCTACACTCAAGTCGAAGGTATGGACTATGGTGAGACTTATGCCCCCGTTGCTAGACTTGAGTCCATTTGCATCTTACTTGCTTATGCCAATCATCATGACATTACTTTATATCAAATGGACATCAAAAGTGCTTTTCTAAATGGTCAAATTGAGGAGGAAGTTTATGCTAAACAACCTCCCAGCTTTGTTAACCTAAGACACCCGGCCATGTTTACAAACTCCACAAAGGTCTTTATGGTCTTAAGCAAGCTCCTAGAGCTTGGTATAAATGCTTGACTAAATTTCTTCTTGAAAAAGGGTTTGAAATTGGCAAAATTGATTCTACACTCTTTACTAAAAGGGTTAATGGAGAATTATTTGTGTGCCAAATTTATGTTGATGATTTCATATTTGGATCAACTAACCATCATTTTAGTGAAAAGTTTGGAAAGCTTATGTCGGAGAAGTTTGAGATGTCTATGATGAGTGAAATCAAGTTCTTTCTTGGTTTGCAAATCAAGCAAACTAAGGAGGGAACCTTTATCTCTCAAACAAAGTACACCAAGGCTTATTCAAGAAGTTTAACAAGCAATAATGCAAAGGTATGAATACCCCCATGCCTACTAGTGGACATATTGACTTGACAAAGGATGGCGAACCGGTTGACCAAAAGGTTTACCGCTCTATGATTGGTTCATTGTTATATCTTTGTGCCTCCTGACCCGATATCATGCTAAGTGTGTGCATGTGTGCACGATATCAAGCGGCCCCCAAAGAATGTCATCTCAAGGCTGTGAAAAGGGTAGTGAGATACTTAATGCATACACCAAATTTTGGCATTTGGTATCCTAAGAGGTCTTGTTTTAATCATGTTGGCTACTCCGACTCGGACTATGCCGGAGACAGGGTTGATAGAAAGTCCACTTCGGGTACTTGTCAATATCTTGGTAGATCTCTTGTGTCTTGGTCCTCCAAGAAACAAAACTCGGTATCCTTATCCACCACCAAAGCGGAATACATTGCCGTCGGTTCATGTTGTGCTCAATTACTCTGGATGACCCAAACTCTTAAAGATTATGGGATATTTGTGAAACATTTTCCATTGCTTTGTGACAATGAGAGTGCTATTAAGATTGCTCATAATCCTGTGCAACATTCTCGAACCAAGCATATTGAAGTTCATCATCATTTCATTTGAGATCATGTTGCTAAGGGAGATATCAAACTTAAGCATGTTCGTACCGATAAGAAATTGGCGGATATATTCACCAAACCACTTGATGAGAAAGTGTTTTGCAGGTTGAGAGGTGAATTGAACATCATTGATTCCTTAAATTTTTAGTAGAAACTCCATGTGGATGCATGCAAGCCATGAGCCTTTCTATGATTAATCCTTGATATTTCTCTTATGATGATGATCATATGTCTTGGATATACTTGTACACTTGCATGATATCTAACCCTTGTAGGTACTTGGATAAGCCCAACTCTATGAGATTGCAATTCAATCACAATCTAAGAAATCTCTACATCTCCAAGTCTCCACAAAATGGTGGACGAAGACAAGGAAGCATGTATCCATTCAATATATCCTTTGACAAATTCCTTATATCAAATTTCAATTGGTATCAAATTTCATGAGTGTCATTTTGGATACACAGGTGTTTTTCCTCGCAAGACTAACCCATGTAGGAAGATGAACTTCAACTACAAGTAGTGCTCCCAACTCTTGATGAACTACATCAACCTTGAGCACCCTACACAAGTTCAAATACATGACCAAGATCAACACCACCACCAAAGGTATGTCATTCCATCTTAGAGAAGCTTTACCCAAAGACATGGTTCAAAGCAACTCAATAAGATGTGAATACATCAAAATGCGTAAACGAAAAAACGCAACCCCATTTTGAGCTTAAACTATGAGTATGACCTATGATCAAGTGTCTTCACTTGACTCCTACGTCAATATACTCTAACATAGGTGACTTTGTCGCCAACCAATTCTAGATGAAGTTCTCTATTGTTTCTCTATGTTCTTGCATTTGTCTCTTGCATGTTTGTTCCCCTTTCAAAAAAAAACTTCATCTAGATTTCTTTCCTTTTCTTCTTTTTCTATACTTTATTCTGCATTTCCTTGCATCCAATTCATTGCATATCCTTCAGTTAATTCCTTGCAAATCCTTGTGAGATCTTAATTTGCTAAGTGAGCTGAGGTGACAAGTATTTTCTCTGCATTGAACTTGGCCTCATCGATTTGTTTACTTCGGCCGAACCGAGCCATCTCGGTGCCACCGAAAGTAACAACTCAGTGCTACCGATTTCAATACTGAGATAAAAATGTGTCACTTGCATCCCGCATATTTGTCCCAGCTCCACTCAATGATACTTGTCCTCTACCAGGATCCTATACTAGATGTTGCTTTATAATGTGACTCAAGGACCGAACCTACTTGACTCATGCTCCAGAAGTCTCTTCTTGGAAATTGATGTCAAAGGGGGAGAGAGAGCACATCAAAGCTTATCACATAAGAGAGAATGCACCTAAAGGCTGCTCCTGATGCTTCTTATTCTTAAGAGGAAAGTTGTCTCATGTCTTCAAGAGGGGAAAGACATGATACTATGTGTTATGATTTTATCTTGCTCTGGTTATTTTCTTGTTTGCTCTGCTTTTCTATTACCATATCTTCTCCCATTATCCTATGTCAGATTCAGGGGGAGAAAGACACCTAAGGGAAGAAAATCTTTGGAATTCATTGCATATCTTTATTTTTGGGGATGTCTATAACCAAATAGAGTACCTAGTACTCACTCTCAACATGTCATCCCAATCATGGTATTCTTGTGATCTCATGTTCTTGCTTTGTCTAGTAGATGTTCTTGTGTTATATAACCTTGTTTACCCAGGTACAAATCTTCAAAGCTTGCTCAAGACCGCAAGGTAAGTATATGCATCACACTCATGTGCATGAACATCTCTTGTTGTGGTATATATTGTTTGCAAGAGAGATTCATGAACATGAAGGTATATTTCCAGTATCTACATCATTTTCTCTGATGCATATAGCCAAGACACATGTAACTCATTGCTTGCTCTGTCATGTTTATGCATTCTCATACTCTTAGTATCTATCATCACATGGCATACATGTAGGGGGAGCCAAAGCATGTTGCATGTCCTTCCAAAGCTTTACTTGTTATTATCTTTATATCTTTATCTAAAGCTTTGATGTATGTTTTCATCAATTACCAAAAAGGGGGATATCGAAAGCACAAGTGCTCCCTGGTGATTTTGGTAATTAATGTCAACATATATCTTGTTGGACTAATATTTCTACCCAGTATATTTCAGAGAAGTTCAACATTGGAGTGGCATGGACATGGACAAGAGGATGTGGAACCCCTTCAAGATGCTAAGTACAAATATTGGCAAAAGCTCAAGGCTCTGCATTTTAATTTTAGTGATCCAAGATCACATTGAGTCCATAGGAAAGCCAATACTGTTAAAAGGGGGTGAATTGTTGCTTAATGGCTTGCTTTCTCAAAGTGCTTAGTGATATGCTCCAAAGCCCTCAACCACATTCTCATATTCACATATGTCCTAAACCTAAAAGTCGAACTCGGCCCCACCGGTTTGATCTATTCGGCGCCACCGAGTTCATTTGACATAGCCAGTGGCAAACCCTAATCAGTTCGATCTCACCGATGGGATCTCGGTCCAACCGAGATGGACTTGCAAATCTCTGTGACCTGTTGCAACAATTTCGGTCTCACGGAGTTTGTGCAATCGGTCCCACCGAGTTTGCTTGACCAATACTTAGTTTGCTTATTACCAAAATCGGTCTTGTGTCATTACTATAGTTTGCTATAGTTAAGAGGCAAAACTATAGCATTACTTGTGTCATCACAGTTCCAGTGCTTCATTACAGCACCGGGAGTTGATTTTTGTTTTTCTTCCGCTTGTTCTTCCCCTACATCACTTGGTTCAATAACAGACAAGCTTCGCCTTCAATGTAAGATTTGGCATGTCAATTAGGGAGCACATGTATAACACTAAACAATGACATTAATTTTCTGATGAAAGTGGCAAAATATAGGCCAACAGTTGTGAAATATCCTTATCTTACCTCAATGGGATATTATAGTGCACATACAGATTGGAAGGCTTGTCTCCATTTGTGTAGTTCACTAAAATCAAGCAACATTACCATACAAGTAGCACAACATATGAAAGCACACTGCAGAATCATGTGAAAGAAGGCTAGTACTGACCTCTCATGACGCAGGATTCAAACAACTCACAAGAAGAAGATCCGAACCAAATTTGCCAACACGGATAAGAAGTAAGATCTCCTCTTGTGTAGTTCCACTAAGATCAAGCAATCAAGCAACATTGTCGGTGTGACATTTCCGTTAAAACAAAAGTGTTTTGTGCAGTGCAACAAAAGGTCACAATGGCAACGAGGTGAAGTAGATAACCCTGTTTACACAGAGGTGCAAAGGAAACAACTAGTGGTCAATAACGGTGGATGACACAAAAGCCAACAAAAAGAAGCATCTACCTTATCTAAATGGGAAAGAAAGCAAGACAGTAGCATTTCTCAAATGGTGGCATTGATTAATGTTAACATAGAGATTATATTAACAATAAAATTTGTTAAACATGTAATTTGCTTTTAACTGTGGCATTGCATCAATTTTCCAGCGGCATTATTAGAGGGTGCTTGTTTACAGGGACATTTTGGTGTAGGGACTAAAAAAACTCCGTGTCAGTCCCATCTAAACCAAACAGGAGGGACTTTTAGGGACTAAAAGTGGGCATTTGGGACTAAAGAAAGAAGACCCTGAGGGAGAGTCTTTTTGGGACTTTTTCCAACAGTTTCCCCTGCCACGCATCGCACCTTGTCTCTATTAGTTCATACTAGGGGTAACATGGTCTTTTAGCATGTCATTTAATAACCTCTAGTCCATGTTTAGTCCCTGGAACCAAGCAGGTAGGGACTAGGGAGTTTTTAACCAAACAGGGCCTTAGATTAACAACAGCTAAAGAGTTGCCCGGGACAGTGGATGCACCAGCACCATGTGCATCTACCGATGTACTGTGGTGATGCACAGTCTGTTGCAACAAAGAACAAACAACCAAGGAGCATATTTGTGTTTGTCCCAGTTTTGTTATCTTTAGACACCTTTCCCTATGTGAGCGCAGCAAATGTAGTCCTGCTCAGACTCTACAGCCTTGTCCCCCAAAACAAAAGATCAGTTCATTACAGATGTGTGTACTGCATTTGTCATTGTTTTCCCTTTTCGACCAAGGTAGGTGCTGGATAGCCAGTCTATACTAGTACTTTCGCCCCTTCCTTTCCTCTTTGAACCATGTCCTAGATTTATGCTATACAACTTTCCCCACTACTTTCCCCCATTCCTTTCCTCTTTGAACCACGTCTTAGATTCATGTGAGATAACTTTCTCCACTACTTTCCCCCTTCCTTTCCTTTTTGAACCACGTCCTAGATTCATGCTATGCAACTTTTCCCACTACTTTCGCCCACTCCTTTCCTCTTTGAACCACGTCCTAGATTCATGGTATATAACTTTCCCCACTACTTTCCTGTTTGATCCAACACCTAGATTCGAGTGCAGAAGCAGAAAAAGCCCACATGCAACTAGAGCAATGCATGTGGAATAAGTAAATTATACCTTAAGGTTCTCGGGGCGTGGTTCGGTGGGAGACCGGACGGCGGCAAAGAAGAAGGGGTCGGAGGCCCTCCCGCACCGCCGCTGGGTGAAAGTGAACAACTACGCCAGTAGTGGATTCCCTCCCTCGACGACGGCGATAGCATTAAGCCTCCTTCCCTTCCCAGCGGACGGATCCTGCCAGCTCTTTGACCTGCAGTGAGGGGAGAGAGAGTCCAACGAAGTCTTGTTTAGATCTAGTGAGGGTGAGAGTGTGTGAAGAGAGCAACTACAAGCGCTAAGAGAGAGAGCCTAACGAAGTCTTGTTTAGATCTGGAGAGGGTGAGAGAGTGTGAAGAGAGCAACTACAAGCGTTGAGGCACCAGCATGTATATATATATACTAGAGAGAGAGTGTGAAGAGTGCAAACCCTAGAAAACAAGCGCCGAGGCTGCAGCTTATACATGATGAGGTGATTATACGGTCACTACGAGATAGTATAGCTCTGTATCCATCCATTTTGACTAGTCAAAGAATCCTCCTGGTACGAATTATGCTCAAGTGTAGTTATCGAACCCGAGAGCTCAAGTTTCATGAGCGAACAGGCTAACCAGCTACACAACCGTCCCGTTATGTTCAACGAGAGGAAAATAACCTTTTATACATTCCTGCATTCGTGTGACAAGCATGCCGTGTTTTTTTTGTGTGGGAGTCATTGGGATTTAAATCCTAATCGTGTCATGTGGCTTTGGTGGTAAGACTATCCACAGTGGTGCAGAAATAATGCAACCTTAGTCACCTTACGTCTCTCCACGTAGTTGTTGGGTCCCACCACTCAGAGGGTAAAACAAACAAATTAATAAGAAAAATTAAAAGCGCCAGCGGTGCATCTTACCTCACACATCTCTCTACTGCTCGGGACCACCGTCCAATTGATCCCTTTGTTCGCTCACGTACTATTTTAAGTGAATCCTTATAATAACATGCACACAATTTTGGGCACTTGTATTCGACCTAAGTCAGTGTGCCACCGTATCTCGTACTACTCCCTCTGTCTAGGTGTAATAAGTCACGTTAGAAGGTGCAGCGGGACCAAGGTGCAAGCAGATTGGAGAAGGGGAAACTTGACCGGTCATTCCTCCAATCAAAGCCCTAATTTCTGTCTCTAATTGCAACGATTAATCCAAACAACTAAGAGATGTCGTTTTAGATACCATGTAGGGCCACGTATTAACTCACATGCAAGACGGCTTTGATTTCTTGACTGATCAACGCATAGTTGCGCTCCATGCATTGGGTGTCCACGGGAGATAACAAGGCAGAGTAAGGAGCGTTTGGTTAAATTGCTTAGGCTCGTCATAGTGGTGAGTAACTTGGACTAGTAACATGCATATGTTACTAGTCTATGTTACTACTACACGAAGTTTGCCGTCGGAAGCGAGCCAATCTGGCTCTCCTGAGCTAGCAAGGTTTTTCTAGCACACCCAAGCTATCTGGCCCACAAAAGCTAACATATTTTAACAGTTCCAAATGCCTAACCTTTCCCGGCTATGCTATAAGTTGTTCTTGCTAAGGATCCAAATGCTCCCTAAGTAACAATGCTCGCTAGCAACGAGGCCAGGAGGGGATTGAGATGCGAAGTTAATGGACGACGCCTAAACATTTTGGGAATATCTAATTTTCATAAGATGACTTAACACCTAGACGGAGGGAGGACTACTCCTTAGTCTAGGTTTGATGGAATATTCGTCACCTCTTCTCTTCCTATACGTACTCCATTTGTATTTCACTTCCTGTGGCTTCTCACTCGCACGATTTTCCTATTCTATGAACCTGTGTGTGTGTGTGTGTGTGTGTGCGTGCGCGCGCGCGTGTGTGTGTGTGTTTAGCAGCATGTGTGTGTTAGAGAGAGCGGCAGATTGACCTACTCCTACAGAGAGATGGTGTGTAGTGTACGATTTTAGCCACGAGAATCGGTGCATCCTCTCATTTCCGAGCGTCTAGTAGGGACAGGCGGACAACTGCCACGCCCGCTCCTAACCGGCCTGGCCCACCCAAAGCCCCTCCATCGCCCGCGCACGCTTCCTACCTGAAACGGTCAGCGCCGCTCCAAAGAATCGGTGCCGCATCCATGCCCGAGAAGAGTGAACGCGACCTCTCACTAGCGCCTGCGTTGAAGGGAGAAGCGGATTCAAGAGTGATGGTTGCTTCATCCGTCCAACTTACTGCTAGGTCTATGTGATTTGACGGCTCATTGGTCATTATTACTGAGGTGGTAGGACTGCTGGATGGCCCACGCTTTCGGTGAAAGGAGGTACTACTAGATTACAATTTTCTCCATTCTTACAGCGGAGGAGTGCAAGAGCAGTGAAAACACGCAGGCTCAGTGATTACATCGCCCACCTCACACTATCACCATATTTTCTGGACACTGTGCGACACCTAACTCTTTACATAGTACTCCCTCCATTCATAAATACTTGATGAGTCCCCGCGCGTTGCCACGGAATAGTTGTATATCTCTGTGCGTAAAATTATCAATTTCATAGAACTAAAAAAACTCTATAACCGCATGACAAATGTGGTAGCCAAACTAAAAAAACTCCCATCATCATTTAGATCATCCCATGTAAGGAAAAAAGATCAGCCTACTCCTACTGCATAATGGGATTATATTTTTCTTTTTGACATGTTAATGGACTTAAAAGCTCACTTACATGTGTGCCACCGGTGCATGCTTGCATGCAGACACATTGATGTGATTTAAAACCCACTCACATGCATGCCATGGTATTTTTGCATGCTTGCATGTGGCTTAGTGCGGAGCCTCTCAATGTCTAGATCAGATGGCTATTATGGACTAATTTAGTTCATCTAACGGCTACATTAATGTGATGATGTGGCTCAAGGAGAGGATAGATAATTCCTAGTAGTGGGGGCTAGCTATTTAGATATAGTAGGTAAGTCTTTGTAGAGATTCCACTGGGTGGACTACATACGAAAAAAATGAATGAATCTACACTTAAAATGCATCTATATACATCCGTATGTGGTTCATGGTGAAATCTCTACAAAGACTTATATTTAGGAACGGAGGAAGTACTAGTATAGTATGTACTGTAATTTTTCAGCGAGATAAATTTGTACAATGCTATGAAGCTTCCAGCTTCCGTTACATGTATCTTGCGTCCAAGGTTGCCCGTTGCAACATTTCATCAAATACAAAGGAGACTAACATGCATGCTATGGCATCTCAATGATTGACAGATCATAGCAAATATCTACTCCCTCCGTTCCAAAATAAGCGTCTCAACTTTATGCAAACTTTAGTACAAAGTTGTACTACTACTAAAGTTCACCCTTATTTTGGAACAGAGGCAGCTAAAGAAAAAAATGATCCATGCAGTCCCTAGCCCTTGAACCGTAAACCCTAACTAGGTTTCAATTTGCTAGCAACGTTCAAGCTCCCTAGGAAATGAAGTTTGCAACCTTTTGACCATCGGATCATTTTGTGCAGTTTCAGCAAAATCGAGATGAGCATCCCCGTGGCAAGGAAACTGAAGAGGCGTGATTAGAATAAGATTACTGGGACTAGTTGATGAGACATAAACTCATCACAAATACAGTACGTAGAAGCCAGCAGAGGTATGTGCGGGGCAAAGATGTAGAGAAATATCCACATGGAGTGATGTGGGTAGCTGGAGCAGTGGTGCAAGCCGGCTGTAAAGGGAGTTGTACCTGAGGGATGCCAGGACGTAGCTCAACCTTGATGAGGGCGGTGGAAGGCGGCAACTGCCCACGTCGCGGCAGTGAGCAAGGGATGAAGGCAACCTCACCGGCTTTGTGAGAGAGAACGAAGGGGACCCTTGATCGGGACGTGCCGACAGTGGGTTTTCACCGTCGGCGACGGTGACCACATCTACACTAAGAATCCACCCCTTCCCCCAGCGGACGTGATCCTCCGGGATGTTAGAGATGTGGCCATAGTCGTTTTGTGCGAGAGAGTGTGAAGAGAGCAACCCCAGCAAGCAACCGTGTAGGCTGGCCCGTCCTGACTATGTATATAGTGGAGCGGTTTCCTTTTCTCTCCATATGAACCTATCATATTGTGTACGTGCCACTGAAGAAAAAAAACTTTATTTATAAATGATGTGGCACCTACTACTCATTCTCCTAGAACCTTGCGCTTGGCATCTCCAAAATATTAACCTTGCGATTGGCTCTTCGCCTCTTCGGGAAGTTGAGCAATAATGGTACTGCAGTATATATCGTTTTGGCTATATGAGACCGAATGAATTGCTGCACGTTCACCACGTGGGCGAGGGAGAGTGTGTACTATTACGTCTATTTCAGGGGGTGTTTATTTCCATGGACTTTTTAGTGTAGGGACTAGAAAAAGTCCCTCTTGGAGACTTTTTAACCAAACAGGAGGGACTACTAGGGACTAAAACTTGCTTTTTGGGACTTAATGAAGAAGACTCTCAAGGAGAGTCTTTTTTGGGACTTTTCCAACGATGCCTCTCCCTGCACCCATTGCCCCGCCGCCCCATGGTGTTGTTTGGTTGTTATTTTTTGTATACTAGGGGTAACATGGTCATTCAATAATCTCTAGGGAGGGACTGGGGACTTTTTAGTCCTTGAAAACAAACAGGGAGGGACTTTTTAAGGAGTTGGGACTTTTTAGTTGGGACTAGAAAATGTCCTAGGACTTATGAACCAAAAAGGGCCTCAATATGGGCTACATACGGAGCAAAATGAGTGAATCTACACTCTAAAATACGTCTATATACATATCAGTGTTTGGAGTATGTACTAGTAGTTCATATTGAAATCTATTAAAGGACATATATATTCCAAACAATATGATAATCTCTCTAACCAAGGTAGTAGGGACGAGGAGTAAACGGAGGGAGTAGTAAAATTTTCTCCTCGTTCTGCGAGCCACCGCGCATGTGGGCGAGGTAGCGGGCGTAAGGCGTACAGTACTAAGCAAGCTTCACCTCATCCTGTGAGCCACCGCGCCCGTGGGCGGGGGAGACGACGTACTAAGCAAGTGTCTCCTTGTTCTGCGAGTTGACGGGACACATCAAAAGTACTCCAGTGTATAGAGCCTTGCCTCTAAGGTAGGCCCCACATGGTTTGCCTCTTTTTTTAACATAACGCGCCAAGTCGCAATTTGTTTGTTCACCCGTGGTAGACGATCCTCCCTCCACCAAGTGGACAACCAGTACACGTGCCAAACTACCACATGGGCTGCCTTTTTGTACATAAATGAGCTCCACCGTGTACCCGCGCGGGTGTAGTTGGGAAAGAGACGGGAGTACGTGCACCATGCATGCACCTCTTCTCTTCGTGCACGTCCCCCACCTACGTGTGTGTGTGAGAGAGATAGAAACCGCATTCATGAGTGTTTTTTGTTTGGTGGGGTTGATTTCGTGATTGTATTTGTGGGAATATGTGCCCATGACATCTCAAACAAATTTTTGCATGCAATGTGTGTGAAATGGAGGCCTATCAATATCATATATAGAGGGTCGGGCGATCCACGAGAAGAGAGGGATGGTTCATAGATATCAATAGAGTCGAAGCGTGGATCAAGTGGGTGGGTGCGAGATCGATGAAGAGAGCCATCAAAATTGTGTGTGTGTGCAAGTCAAAGATATAGGGTGACTGACCTACCGGAACGTCAGAGGGCATAGGTCAAGTTTGTGTGTGGCAGGGAGACATGACTAGAGCGCTCGATGTATCGGTGTGTGTGGGGGGAGGGGGTGGGGGGAGGGGTAGGCAGAGGCCTAACTATAGAGGTAGAACGACTCGCATATGTGTTGAGAAGGAGAGACCCAACTATGTCTTGTGGGAGATCGGTCGACATCCATACATAACTAAAGGACGGGAAATAGGATGGGACAGAGAGAGAGAGAGAGAGAGAGGAGAGAGAGGGAGGGAGAGGGGTAGAGTGCTGGATGGGTGATGGAGTTGCTTCTCGAAAATGGTGGGAGAGGCCTACCAGACAAACTGAGGGTGGAACTGCAATATTATCAATAAGAGTGGGGATGTGTTTTTGTGTGTGCTTGTGCGTGATAGATCTGTCGGGACGCATCCATGGATGATGAAGGGGAACCATGTGTTTGGTAAGCAAACCTAACTAGATCGGTAGATCAATTGTTGTTTTTAGGAGGAAGGGAGAGACATAACTAATGAGGTAGATCGATCGACGCGTGGGGAAAAATGAGTTATAAGGACCTAGCTAGCTATATGTATAGTGGGAGATCGGTCGGTGTACGTCATTTTGTTAGAGGCAAATAAGTCCCAGCGAGATGGATAGACAGAGAGAATGGAGCTAGGAGGTGGTGCGAGAGGCCCAACTACTAGCTAGATAGGGGGAGGAGTGTGCGGTTCTGAGATCGATGAAAAGAGGGGCGAGAGTTTACACGTGTGTGGGACCGTATGAGAGACACGAGGCAAGGACACATAAAGGAGGAGATTGAAGGTGTCTGTGTGTGTGTGTGTATGTTGTAGGAAGACATCGCTGGAGAGGTTTATCGATCGGTGTGTGTCGGAAAGGAGTTGTGAAGACTCTGAGAGAACGACCTAAAGAAATAAAAATGAATGTGCGCGATGGATAGAATGCTGAGGGAGGGGAGGGTGAGGAGGGCGTGTGCATGCACGAGAGAAAGTTAGTGGTAGCTACAAAGGTTAGAGGATTGTGTGGGTGTAAGAGACTAACAAAGATCATAATTTGATATGAGAGAGGATTCATATATTTGAATAGGAGATCATAGTGTTTTAAACATAAGCATGCATGAATATAGCGGTGATACGCGTGCTGTGGTTTTGCACATGTTATACCATAATGTGATAATGCATGGCATTTGCAACTCACAGCTAAATGTCAAACAATCTAAACCATACTATACATCAAAAAATCTCACATTTTATTTGAATTTGTGATAATGTGTGGCGTTTGCAGATTACAACTAAATATCGAACAATCTAAACAATACTATGTATCGAACATTCTCACATTTTATTTGAATTTGTGGTAATGTGTGGTGTTTGCAACTCACATCTAAATACTTGTAGGCGTAGGGGGCGGGGCACCATACATAATGTGATAAACACATTATACATATGAGACATGGTTTAGATTATGAAGATCTACTAGAGCTAGAAATGTAATGTGATTTGAAATAAACATAAAGTGGATTCAAAAAATCGAGTTTGAGTTCATATAGTACACATAGTTCATATGTAACTCGAGACTAATCATGTGGTGTGTTGTGAAGATAATACACTAACGATGGTTTAACTTGACAATAATGATGATTGTAGATCGTATTAAACAGAGAAATGAATTCAAATGCTTTGACTTCACAACAATCATTACTGTAGATCTTATTCAAATAGAGAAACGAATTCAAATTTAGTTCATATTGAAGCGGTAGTATATACGTTTGGAATGCACTAAAACGTTCATTTGAGTAGTAGGTTGCATGCATTATACATGTAGTGAAATATTTTAATTGAGCATAACATGAACTCAAAGTTTTGAATGACATTTGTAGTGCGAATTGATTTGGTATAGTACATGTTAGGTTTGTCCGGAAATTTCAACCTACGCCTTGTTAGCACGAAATATTTAAGATATATATTTGTCTCGTTGTGCTCCGACAACACCCTCCATCTCAACCCGCGCCTTGCTATTCCAAAATTACAATGCGCGCAAAAACTCCCACCTCCTGTGAAATCCCAACACGCGAAATGCCCGTGATACCCCTGAACCGAAAGAACCGCCTGAAATCGGCGGGAGTACTTTCATAACTCACCCCACATTTCGTACAAGCGCGTCCCTAAACCATGGTTCCCCACTCCCAACCCATCCGCCCACCCATTCGTACACCGAGGTCGGGAAAACCCGCGAAGCCCCACACCCTCCTCCGTCCGCCACCCAACTGGAGCCTCTCCCCCGATGACGTCGTCCACACCAACACCTCGACCTCCCTCATCCACCGTACAGGATGAGGATCCATCATCGATCTGGTCGTCCCGCCGGTTCAGCCACCCCGTGCTCCACCTCCAAGGAGCTGCCCCGATGTTCCCCTCGTCTTTAGCACCACCTCCATTCCCACACCGCCGTCTCCACCTGCACCACCGGAAGAGCATCATGATCACCGTTTCCTAGGATGAAGCTGCGGCCTAATCGGCGCCACCAAAGAGGTTGTACACTAATCGCCGCATTTTCTTCTTGATTTGATCTCACGATGCTGCCGGCGCTCGGTCCCGAGATGACACGGTGCGGCTCCATCCATGGCGGCATCGCCGACCACTTCCTCCATGGCGTCGCTCCCTCGACGGTGACGTCCACATCAGTAGAAGTTGCTGCTACTTTAGCTCTCGCTCGTGCTGCTGCTCTGCTCTTGCTCTCGGTCCTCCACCTGGTCTGCTCGTGGTATTGCTCTTACTTGCGCTGTTGCTCTCGCTCTTGCTCTTGCTTGCGATGCTGCTCCAATTTAGGTACACTTCAGTCGACTGAATCGACTTTTGGGTCAGTCGATTTTCCGGGGGTGGGGGGCTCGCCGGAGTTAAGGAAGAACTAGCCGCAGCGGGGAGGGGGGCTCGCCGAAGAGGTGCCCCACTATCTATCTTAGGGTTCAGGGTGGGGCGGTGGTCGCCGGCGGTGGTGGGGCGGTGGCGTGGGGATCGCCGGAGAAAAACTTTGGCAAGGGGGCCCTAGAGGGATGGTCGGGGCGGTGGCGGACCGGCGGTGGGGAGTGTTTTCAGGGCGGGTGGGGCGGCGCACCGTCGGCCGCATGCGGCGGGGGCGGCTATTTAGCCGGTTGGGGCTGGCGGCTCAGCGGGGTGGAGGTTGAAGATGAACTGTAGGCCCTTGATTTTGTATCCAATGGCTACAAAATCGACTGACCAGAGATGAAAAATTCAGTCGACTGATGTGTAGCCTCACCTTGCTAGTGCGTTCAATTTCAACAGCAAAATTCAGTTTCGACAGTTAAGTTCAGTTTCGGCAGTTAAATTCAAGTTTCGATAGTTAAGTTCAAAGATGGGCGGCTGATGTATTTTACATCTAGCACTTTGTGGTTATGTATTTTACCTCATCTATTGGAGATGCTACTCGAATTCCACTCAGGTTAACATTGTCTCTCTTGTCCTGCTTCAGCCTCGGCGGCGTACAACTCACCAGAGCTGCTCCAACGACGAAACCCTCCATCACAGCGGAGCTGTACCTCGGGCTCCATCTCCAGACACCTAAGATCTTCTTACCCTCCTCCGACAGCCAAGTCAGCCGGAGCATCCTCAC
Organism: Triticum aestivum; assembly: GCF_018294505.1. Taxonomy (NCBI): domain Eukaryota; kingdom Viridiplantae; phylum Streptophyta; class Magnoliopsida; order Poales; family Poaceae; genus Triticum; species Triticum aestivum. Next base: position 272,263,800 of record NC_057804.1, on the reverse strand, counting down.
CGACCAACCCAATCATGCTGAGATCTACATGGCTTCGCCAAAGAGGTTGTACACTTGTTGCATCTCTTTTTTACTCTACATGTTATATATATTGTCCACTGAGCACACGTAGTAATGGGAAATACGATTATTTTATTCTTCTATATGACAAGCAGAGAGGTACCAGGCAACTTAGCTATCCGTGATGGACTCTCTTGAACGCCATCATTATTTATATCTGCGCGTTTGAGCTGTGCATTTATCGATGGCCCTGGGAGTTGAGCTAGTAGGGCAGTGGCCTGGGTCAAAAGTAATATAAATAGCACAAAAACATTTTTTTAGTATAGGCTTTTCCTTGCTCAAGCTTGCGTACTAGAATCGCCGGTGCTTGAAAGGAAAAGTGAATGAAAAACATAGGAATTGGAAAGTTTCCTATGGTACTACTATTCATGAATTTGGTTCAAAGGAATGGAGCAAAGGAAAACTGTAGGATTTGTTCCTTTAGTGTCTCCTTGAAAGAAAAAACATAGGAATTTTAATTTTCACTTGTCCTCCTTTTCAAATTCCTATTCATGAAGCACAAGACTAACAAATAGTAGCATAATAGCATTATAACCATACATTTTCTTGTGGTTTGACTTAATCTCACCATGCTTCTTTGCATCCTGTAATCTCCCAATTCTTGTGAATCAAACACCCAGATTGGCAGAAATCCTGTGTTTTTAAATTCTCTATTTTGCACGTGCATTCCTATCAAATTCCTATATATTTGCTATCCATGCATTGTTCGAATTGTCCAATTCAAACGAGCCCTTAGAGAATTACTTCTCTTACAGATAGTTGTCAAAGAAAACCTTGTGTGGTTTGTCCCGCTCTTGTTGCGCCGTCGTCCACCCCAGCTCAGCTGCTCCAATGACAGAAGGGCCCAACACAGCAGGGATACGACCTCCAGACTGTCTTTCGCCGCCTCAGATCTTCTTCCCCGCCGCCGGCAGCCATGAAAACTGCATTACCATCATCAACCAAGTAGATGACCTCGAGGACTACATGGGTCCGCAAGAGAGGTCGCACTCTTTCGTGTCTGCTTAGGTTATGCATCGCTTAATATTACATGCTAATTTATCATCCTGTTCACCGATTAGACTCTGAGTTAGCTCCAACTAATGGTCAAACTTGAGTTTTTAAATGGTTGTGGGGTACATATCGGGGACGCAATCAATAGTATCTATCTACTATCTGGTTAATCTCCGGTGTCTACTGTGAGTTTCATGTTGGGTGGGAAACAAATAGTAAAGAATCCATTATCTGTATTTTTTAACTGAAGCCATTATCTGCCTGCTATTATTGGTTTTGGGTCTATCCACAGGTTGCTACCATCACTCTGGATTTTTGCATGCACTCCTTACATAATCTCATTATGTTTTATTCCTATGCATGAAAGTTATTGTAAACAATGGAACTGAACATGTAGAGCAAAAGAGACGAGCCTTGCGTGGCAATAAAATTTCATGCAGACATCGCTCCATGGTAGGCGCAAAGGCAGCCCCCTCCACCCATTTCGGATTGTAATCGAGGAGAAGATATATGTTCTGAGGGGGATTCAGAAGGAGAAGACCACTCCTATTTACCCCCCGAGGTCTTCGCTCTAACTTGGCATGCTGATGTTTGTTATATCATGCAGATGGTGCCTTGCATTGCTTACTTTATACATCAAATATGTCATCTGCTTAGTTTAGACATCCTTTGTGCGAATGCTATCTGTTTAGTTTATTCATTGTTTATGTGAATTATGCAACACCATCTTGTTTAGCCAGGCATCATATATGTGAATTTTGCAATGCCATCCTGCTTAGCCAGTCATCTTATATGTAAATTATATCAGGCCATCATTTTTTTCCGTTACATATTACAATTGTCGACAATGTTAGTACATTCAACAACTCTTCGTGTGCATCAGCCATTTGACATGGTGATGGAAAATTCTGGAGTGAAAACACGGTCTTCAGAGTAGACTATGCTATCTGATGAAGGACATATCTCGCTGGTTACGGATAGCTCCTCAGAGGAGGATTCAAAGACAGATGAACAGTCCTATCCCCCCCCGAGGGTTATGTTGCTCATATCGTGCATATGGTGTCTTGCATTGCTATGTCATTTGATTAGTTTAGACATGCTTTCTTTGAATGCCACCTGTTCAGTGTCTAATTACCATATATGTGAATTATGCATTGTCATCTTGTTGCAAGACATTATATATGTGGATTATGCAATGCTATCTTGTTGCAAAGGCATTATATATGTGAATTATGCAATGCCATGCTATTTAGCCAATCATGATGTATGTGAATTATATCATGCTATCATTTTTTTGTATTACGTGTTCCATTTGTCGACAATGTTTGTATATTCAACTACTCTTCCTGTGCATCAGCCATTTGAAGCAGTGATGGAAGTATCTGGATTGAAAACAAGGTATTCAGAGGAGTAATGCTACCTGCTGAAGCAGACATCTTGCTGGTTACAGAGAGTTCCTCAGAGGAGGATTCAGAGACTGATGACCAGTCCTATTTCCCCCCTGAGGTCTATGCTCAAAGTTGGAAGGGTTATATTACCCATGTCATGCATGTTGTCTTGCATTGCTTAGTTTTTACATCATATATGGATTGCCATCTGCTTACTTGCTTACTATATAAATCATATATTTGAATTATATCATGCCATCATGTTTAAATAGTACATACACATCATCTATCTGAATTATGGAATGGAAACCCATTTAATAAAGACATCATATAGTTATATCATCTCATCCTGTTTAGTGTTTACAGTCATCATATTTTGAATTATGGCATTCTATCCGTGAATGTATGTGAATTATGCCATGCCAACCTACTTAATAAACACATTATATAGTTATATCATGTCATCCTGTTTACATAGTCATCATATATTGAACTATGTCTTTCCATCTTTTTTAGTTAGCCATCATAATGTGAAATTGTGTCATGCTATCATGTTTAGTTAGCCATCATATATGTGAAATTGTGTCATGCTATCCTGTTTGGTTAGACAACATAAATGTGAATTATTTCATGCCCTCTTTTATTCCCCACTATCCATTGCACCTGTCTATCATACAATGTTTGTACTTTGAATTACTTTTCTTGTTTATCAGCCATTTGAATTGGAGAGGGTGATGGTAGTATCTAAGGGAGTAACAACACGGTCTTCAGAAAAAATAGTGCTACAAGTTGATGCAGATAGCACCACGGTTGTACTTGCCCAAGGACCAGATCCACCACACATAACCCAGGCTCTCGCAGATTGTACCCCTACCCAGTTGGACAAAGAACCAGGTACACCCCTTCTAACCCCAACCCCGGCAGATAGTAACCCAGTTCCAGTTGACGCAACACCGTCTCCACCACAGAGCACCCAAACACAAGCAGTTAGTAAGGGAACTGCAGTGCCCAAAGCACGAGGACCACCACTCTGAATCCCAACTCAATGCTTAAAGGAGAAGAAGATTTGTTCTCAGGTTAGGTTGTGTAGCTATGGTTCATATTCCTTTCCTCTTGCATTACTGTATTTACTCATACCAACTATTTTCAAATTTGAAGGATGGAATCGAAACTCCAATGGCGCAACAGGTATGTTTTAAACCTGTTTCTTTAACTGGTTTGCTGTTGTAACCTGCTCTATGTTGATTTCAGTTTCAATTGAATGAATAGTTATGTTGTCATCTCATGCACATTACAAGTGTTGTTATTGCTCTATAGTTTCCCACACTTATATTCTGTCTATTCTGCTTTGTCTTGAACAAATATTATTTGAACTGTGTCTCTATCTTGATTTGGCAACAAAAACTAGAATGGTATAGACCATAAAGTGACCATGGTACATAGATATATGTTTGTTTCATGCTGTTATCATGTCCACTTTACTACTGACCTCATTTACCAAAATGAGTTTCATATACAACATGGTAAACCTGTGATGTGTCTGCTTGTTTCTCTTTTAGAATGCAGACAAAATATTGGAGAAAAGTACCCCGTTATGCAATGGTAAAGGAAGTATTGCAGATAAGGTTCAAGATAGTGAGACATCCCTGTTGGTCTCCAAGAAAGCTGATAAAAACTATCTTGACGATAGTGAGAGAACCCAAAAGTCCTGTCTTGATGTAGTGTTCGAGTTACTGGCCACTACTGCTGGCACAAGCTCTTCGAACTCGGTGCCTGCATCAGTTCGTCTTCTTGAGTCTCAACTTCAAGTTGAAAGACATCAATCAGATGTGCTGCGACAGGAAGCTGAAGGACTGAGTAAGTCCCTGCAGAATTCAGATGCAGACTTCCTGGTGCAACAGTAAGCGCTGGAGGATTTAAGTGCCAAACAAGAGAAAGTTAATAAGCTTGCTAAGCATCTTGCCAGCATTATGGGTACCCAGGATATTGTTTCTTGAGATCTTCTGAAGTGGTTTCAGTTCTGGATTTGTTTTGCTGCGGCATTTATTTGCGCTGGTCGCCAACTTTGACAACTAGTGTATATGATATGCTACTTTGTTCCCTATATTTGCATTGGTGGCGAACTTTGTTGCCCAGTGGATGTAATATGTGTAATAGCCATGATAGCCTAGCATAAGTTGCTTGCTTATTTATTTCCTTGTTGTCTTGTTTATTTGTTTGCTTGTAGTCAGTGCAGTTATTTTTCCGCGGTTTGCTAGTGACCGCAATAACCTATTTTTTGAAACAAGGCCACAATAACCATGGGCTACATATTTACTGTAGTGACACTGGGCCTCCTACCGACCGTAGAAACAATGGGCCTTCTACGGGCCGTATCATCAATGGGCCTTATATGGGCCGTATGATTGATTGGCCAAACATGGGCCAATAACAAACCGCATTATGGCCGTAAACGGGCTAGAGTTGGAATCATCCTTTCATGTGCCGACCATAATGGGCCATCATTAATAGGCCGTATTTGATGACGCTATGAAAATGGCCCAACATATTAACGGGCCACAAACGGGCCGACTGTAATAACAGGCTGAATTTGGCCCACAAGCAGAAAATGACAGTAACGGGCCGTAAGTAACCGAATGCTGGAAATGAGCCCAAGAATAAATGAGCCCTGAGAAGGCCGAAAGATAACATGGGCTAGAAACGGCCCAATGGAATAATGGGTTGTTAACGGGTATAAAGTGATACACTGTTCATTACGGGCCAGTTTCACCACGGGCCATGAATGGGCCAAGAGTTACAAAGGGCCTCATATGGGCCTAAAGACGTCATGGGCCATACATGAGCCGGAAGTTAAAACGGGCTGGAATCATATTGGACGGGCCATATGACGCTACTGGGCCTAATTTAGATAGGTCGTAACGGCCCCTGGGTTAGCGGGCTATAAATGGGCTATATGCGAACAGGTCGTTAACATGCTTTTAGTGGGCTGGCCCTCCACCTTTCGACCAAGTCAAAAGGGCCGGCCTTTTCACAGGAATGGGCCTCTGTTGGGTCATGCCACGTGTCTACGTATCATAGGCGCCTTCTGTCCAATGAGTGGATGACATTTATTCTGACGGTGAGCCGACACGTGTTTCCTCCAGCCAATGCTGATTTTACACGTGGAAAATCCCCATTAGTCAGGGCCGTTAATGGGTTATCGGATCCAAAACCGGACCCGATAGCTTAATGGTGTTCCGTTACGGTGGATGCCACATTTCGGTCACCCTTGACGAAAGCACTTCTGTGACGCACGATTTATCGTCATGGAAGTGGACACTTTCGTGATGATAATTTTGGTAATGTCATGGAACACTTCTACGACAGCACCGGTATGACTATCTTGATTCTATCATAAAATCATCATGGATGTACATGCATGACAGAAAACGTGACCTACTATGACAAACACGTATCATACAGAAGTGTATTTTTTTGTAGTGCACACAGTCAAACTCCTTTATCCAAAGCTGGTCTTATGAAACATCCTCTTAACCCTTCTGGTTCCGGTTACCAGGAGTCGACACACCATCTTCAGGTGGCTCATCTTCAAACCAATTGCATATATTCATTGTAAACCCAGGGTGAGTACTTGCGTTTATTGAGAACTTAAAACTTATTGTCATATACATGTTCATATGCCAATGTAATCACAGGGTCAAAGCCAAGCATAAGAAAGGCCCCCAAAGTCCCTGAATCGTAGGAACGGGTGCTAGTAACCCCTGAGGCCAACATCGAAAACCCTGAAGAGCCTCACAACCAAGAAGATGACCCGCCTCCACAGACTAACGCAACAGCCTCTAAGGCCATGGATATGGAAGCTAACCCGACGGATAATCATGACCCGCCAAGTCCTATTCCTTCTTCAACTCCTGTCAGGTCAACTGAAGAAACTCCTCCTAAGAAGAACAATGATGACATTTCTATCATTGGGGCGAGTCAGAAAACACCCCAAGACCTCCACCGTGCTAGCTAAGCACTCAGCCAAAGAAGAGTCGACCTTGCTGGAAAAGGGCAAAACAAAACTTGAACTGCCGAACTGTGAGGCACTTAGCACAGAAGAGGTGTATGCAGGCTATTTGAGCCGCTTAACTATAAGTCGGGACATGGAGGCCAGCTTGGTACATATAATGAAGAAAAAGTATGAGGTATGGTCCATTTTCTCCTATTATGTCCTTTTACATAGCCCCCAAGTCTTAACCATAGCAAAATCTTTTGAGTATGGTGAAGACTTGAAGTAAGATCTGTAGATTCCAAATTGTAGCCCCCAAGGGCTGGGTTATCATGCAAATGATAAGCCGGTTCTTTCAGGTATAACTGCTTTGAAGAATCACCTTTAACCCCCAAGGGCCGGGTTATCATGTCAATGATAAGCCGGTTCTGTCAAGTATAAATATTTTGAACAATCACCTGTAACCCCAAGGGCTGGGTTATCATGTCAATGATAACCGGTTCTGTCAAGTATAACTATTCTGAATAATCACCTGTAGCCCCCAAGGGCCGGGTTATCATGTCAATAATAAGCCGGTTCTGTCAAGTATAACTATTTTGAAGAATCACCTGTAGCCCCCAAGTCAACCCTTGGGGGTTATCATGTCAATGATAAGCCAGTTATTTAAACTTGTTAGAAAAGAAAACATCATGTAACCCCCAAGGGTCGGCTTATCATCATGAGATGAGCCGGCTCTTCTTCAGTAGAAATTAAAAAGAGCGACATACATTAGCCCCCAAGTGCCAAGGATATTGCTTGCAATGTGCTTGGGGCTGAAATAGTCTTGCCCTAACATACTGTTCTTCTTGAATGATAATCATCTGTGTAACTTTTGTAGGAAGCATTAAGCATCAGCGAGTCAGATCTGGCCGGCTTAAAAAAGAACTTAGAGTCTAAACAAGTGGAACGCGCCAAGATGGAATCAAGCATGAAGTCTTTGTTAGAGGACATAGAAAAAGTGAAGGCCAACTTTGACGCTGAAATATCTTCCTTGGAAACCGAAAAGGCCGCCTTATTGAAGCGTGCAGAAAATGCTGAGTACCAACTTAAGCCGGTGGCTGCAGAATTGGCCAGCTTAAAACATCATGTCTCTCAAATTATGGTTGCTATCTTTGGTAAGTAAGACTTCCAATTAATTGAAATAACCCGCCCGACGACTTGATACGAGATATAATGCTAAATCGCCTGGAGACTCTTGTTGTGACGCATAACAGGTGCAAGAAGTGCCAGCCTTGAGCAAAGTGTATTGATGAAGTTGAAAGCCGTCTACTCCTTAACGGAGAAATTATATGCTGGAAGCCTTCGAACTCTTGTGGCTGCATCCAATGGCAGGAAGCCGCCAATACTCATAAAATATGTGATGGATCAACTATACACCATGCCTAAGCAAATTGGAGAGTTGAAACTATCAACTGCCCATGTAGGGGCAATCACTGCACTAAGTCGGGCTAAGGCTTATCAATCAGAGCTAGACCCAACAGAGATTGCTGCCAGGTGTCATAAATGATGGGACTATCTTCAGTGAAGCAGACTTCACCAAATGTGTTAGGGAAATGCGGCCTTTGGCGTGTCAACTTGCACAAGAGTTGGATCTGAAGAAGTACCAGCCGACTTATGACAACAGCAACACTCGAATCAATGCGGCTTCTTTTAATGTTGTTGATTTGACTCCTCAAAGGTGTAAGAATATCTTTGCCCCTGATATTGACCCTTCTCCTATCATGAATGATGAAGCAATCTTTGAAGCCTTAATTGGTATTGACTGTACATCAAAAAATCTTCAGATTGCAAGTGACGAAGAGCCAACACAGGATAATCTGGAAGCTTCCACTACAGACGCCAGGATGACGTTAACCCGGCAGTGCATAACCCGGACGGCACAGAGGCTGGCTCAAAGGAGTAATCTAACTCCTTGTAGACTTGTGAAAAACTTTTGGGCTTAACTTGTAGCCTTGTAATAGCCTATCTTAAAACAGATGGTTGCCTTGTCATGCCTTCGTGCATGTTTTTTAACTGATGATCAAATAGATGCTTGATCAAGCTTCTTTGTATGCTTGATCAAATTATATATGCAGCTTTACTTTGCTTTGCACCATCCTTTGAATTTGGTTGCTCATAATTGCAACACTCAATTGCTTAAAAGCAATGGTGGGTTAACGACCCAATGACTCCTTGTCATAAAACTCTTTAAGTTGATAACTTGGTGGCTCATGGCCTCACTGATCTCAATGATGATCAATGCAAACTCGGACCTTTTTTGATCTAGATACTTATAGCATGCATATAAATATATGTCAAAAAATAAAATTCCTGTAAAACAGACACATAGACATGTATATCAATGTTGATAAGTCGGCTTTAAAAGCGCGACCAAAAAAGACTGGCCTTTTAAGGCTCATATCCTGCTTTCATGAAGCATGGCTTAATAGACTTTCTTCCCATGAGCCGGCTCTCGTGTGACATAATCCACCATTTTAACCTTAACTAGTTCAGGGTCATAGAGATTGACTGTTAAGAGTACGGGGGTTCACATATTGGAGTAGCAACAAGTAGACAGGTGACTTTATCCTCGCTTTCTGTAAGCTAGCTCTTGTGACATAAGCCGCCATTTTAACATTGACAAGTTTAGGGTCATGAAAGATTGACTGTCAAGAGTACGGCGGGTCACTTGTTGGAGTAGCATCAGTCATACAGGTAGGTTTAACCCATAATATGGTGTTTATTTGTCGGTCAAGATGGTAAGAAAGCTAAACTCGGTGAGTTGGAAGCCCCCAAGTGACCTTATGGTCAATTAATAAAGACTCGTGCACAGAAAATATGAGCTGAAACGACAGAGGCCCCGAATTTTGGGGATGTCGTCTTTATTATGTTGATCATAAAAAGATATATACATTAAAAAATTTATGTACAATGACGAGATCCAGTGGCTCAAATGTAGTAAGGCCGAAGATGAGAAATATTCCAAGGCATGTTGGTCTCATCCTTAGAGGTACGTGATTTATTGTGCTCATGTATGTCGATGACATAATAAGACCCATTGTTGAGGTTCTCGCTGACCACAAAAGGTCCTTCACAAGGGGGTGATAGCTTATGCATGCCTGTCTAATCTTGAATCAAACACTAAGTCACCCTCTTGAAACGTCCGGCTTCGAACTCTACAGTTATGATAGCGACGCAGGTCTTGTTGGTAAATCGCCGGTCATGTTGCTCCAAGATTACGTTCTTCATCCAAGGCATCAAGAGCGTTCTAACGTGCTCTCATTATCTTCTTCCACATAAGCCGCCACCCTAGGTGAGTCATGATGAATATCACTTGGGAGAACCGCCTCAATGCCATACACCATGAGGAAGGGCGTGTTGCCTTTTGATCTGTTGGGGGTGGTCCTGATACTCCAAAGAACTGCAGGAAGCTATTCAACCCAACAACCTAGTGTTCGCCCCAAAGGAACCATAAGTCGGGGTTGGATCCCCCGTAATATCTCTTGGTTAGCCGATTCTCCTGACCATTGGACTGTGGATGAGCCACCGATGACACATCAAGACGGATGTGTTCTCTTTGAAAAAACTCCTTCATAGAACCTTTAGACAGATTTTTCCCATTATCAGTAATGATACTATGAGGATAACCAAAGCGGAAGATCAACTTTTTAACAAACTAAATTGCGGTCGATGCTTAACAATTGCTAATTGGCTCTGCTTCAGCCCACTTGGTAAACTTATCAACTGCAACCAAAATATGGGTCTTCTTATCCTTAGACCGCTTGAACGGCCCGACCATATCAAGCCCCCAAACCACAAATGGCCAAGTGCTTGGTGTAGAACCTTGAAGTATGTCTAGAGGGGGGGGTGATTAGACTACTTGACCAATTGAAAACATAACTTTTTCCCAATTTTAGAGTTTGGCAGATTTTAGCTATCTTAGGACAAGTCAAGCAATCATCACACAAATCAAGCAAGCATGAAAAGAGTATATGGGCAGCGGAAATTAAAGCATGCAACTTGCAAGAAAGTAAAGGGAAGGGTTTGGAGGATTCAAACGCAATTGGAGACACGGATGTTTTTGGCGTGGTTCCGATAGGTGGTGCTATCATACATCCACGTTGATGGAGACTTCAACCCACAAAGGGTAACGGTTGCGCGAGTCCACGGAGGGCTCCACCCACAAAGGGTCCATGAAGAAGCAACCTTGTCTATCCCAACATGGCCGTCGCCAACGAAGGACTTGCCTCACTAGCGGTAGATCTTCATGAAGTAGGCGATCTCCTTGCCCTTACAAACTCCTTGGTTCAACTCCACAATCTTGTCGGAGGCTCCCAAGTGACACCTAGCCAATCTAGGAGACACCACTCTCCAAGAAGTAACAAATGGTGCGTTGATGATGAACTCCTTGCTCTTGTGCTTCAAATGATAGTCTCCCCAACACTCAACTCTCTCTCATAGGATTTGGATCTGGTGGAAAGAGGATTTGAGTGGAAAGCAACTTGGGGAAGGCTAGAGATCAAGATTCATATGGTAGGAATGGAATATCTTGGCCTCAACACATGAGTAGGTGGTTCTCTCTCAGAAATGGTAAGTTGGAAGTGTAGGTTTAGTCTGATGGCTCTCTCCACGAATGAAGAGGAGGTGGAGGGGTATATATAGCCTCCACACAAAATCTAACCGTTACACACAATTTACCAAACTCGGTGGGACCGATTCAACAGACTCGGTCAGACCGATTTAGTAAACCTAGTGACCGTTAGTGATTTTCGGTGGGACTGACATGCAACTCGGTGAGACCGATTCGGTTAGGGTTAGGGCATAACGTAATCTCGGTAAGACCGATTACACAAACTCGGTGAGACCGATTTTGGTAATAAGCTTTCCAGAGAGTTGGTCAGGTAAACTCGGTGGGACCGATTTGCTCTTTTCGGTGAGACCGAAATGTTACAAAAGGGAAACAGAGAGTTTACATTGCAATCTCGGTGGGACCGATCGCTCACTTCGGTTTGACCGAAACGTTACGAAGGGAAACAGAGAGATTACAATCTCATCTCGGTGAGACCGAGATCCCTATCGGTAGGACCGATTTGCCTAGGGTTTGTGGCAGTGGCTATGACTTTTGAAATCGGTGGCGCCGGATAGGAAGAATCGGTGTGACCGATTTTGGCTTTAGGTTTAGGTCATTTGTGGATGTGAGAAAGTAGCTGAGGGTTTTGGAGCATATCACTAAGCACATGAAGCAAGAGGCTCATTAAGCAACACCTCATCCCTCCTTGATAGTATTGGCTTTTCCTATAGACTCAATGTGATCTTGGATCACTAAAATATAAAATGAAGAGTCTTGAGCTTTTGAGCTTGAGCCAATCCTTTGTCCTTAGTATTTTGAGGGATGCACTTTCATCATCCATGCCATGCCATTCATTGAGCTTTCCTGAAATAATAGTCTTGGAATAGCATTAGCTCAATGAGCTATATGTTGTTATGAATTACCAAAACCACCTAGGGATAGTTGCACTTTCAATCTCCCCCTTTTTGGTAATTGATGACAACATATAGATCAAAGCTTCGACAAATGATAATAAGATTGAAAAACATCGTCGCTTTGAGAAGTATGTGATAAGCAAGAGCTCCCCCTAAATTTGTGCATAGTTTAAAATTTGCTTTGGACTGCAAATGCACAAGGAATTAGGCTCATGGGTTACTCTTCCATGTCACATACATCTTGGTGGAGCGCTCAAAATGATAAATATTGAATACATGCACTCATCACCAAGCAAGGTGAATGATCACATAGGATAGATAAGATAATATCATCAAACATGCATAAGTGTAGCTTATGATCAAACACATGATCATCAATGTCTCACAAGAATAGCATAGTATCTCAAGCAATCAAAAGCAAACAAGTTTTAACCACCAAATCAAGAGAGAACAAAAGCAACACTCTCTCTCTCGAAGCCTATGATCTATACATTTTTCTCCCCCTTTGGCAACAAGTTACCAAAAAGTTCATAGAAAATGCATAGTGCTAGGTCGTCTCTCAGGCTTGATCTTCAGGTGGTGGTGTCCGGATAACTCCAAGAACGAAGGCTTCAGTTGAAGTAGAGGGTGCTGGAGTTGATGCTGGAGCTGGTTGCACTGGAGCTGTAGGAGCTGTAGCTGGTGCAGATGATGTTGCTCTAGTGTCTGTCACAGGAACTGCAACTGACCTCTAGGCACTCTGGAAAACACATTAGTGGTAGTCTTGCCCTGCCTCTCCTGCATGTCATCCTGCAGCTGCTCCACAACTGACTGAATCTCAGTTACTTTGACATCAAGATCATGAAATTTGAGTTCCATGATTCTTTCCAAGCTCTCCTGATTCTGAGTGAGGGTGGCCAGTCCCTTCTCAATCCTCAGTGTTGATGCTATTAAGTAACCAAGCTGCTCCTGCTTGCTCTTCAAGAAATACTCAGATGCCTCCTCTTGAGTTGGCATCTTGGCAGCCTTCTCCTTCCTTGCCTTCTCCTTCTTCTCTTGAGCATGTACAGATGATGGATCATTCTCATTCATGACAACCTCATTGTCCTCAAAGTCTGGATAAAGTGGAAAATGTTCCTTATCCAATAGATATTTGCTTGTTCCCATCTTTGAGTTAATCAACTCCTGAATCTGAGGGGCATATCCATAGCTCCTCTTCTGATCTGCTGCAGTCCTCTTAATGGTTTCAACCATAAGGCTCATGACTTTGA